>NC_042970.1:76672343-76732349 GCF_901001165.1 Salmo trutta | reverse complement strand
AGTACGACTATAGAGGGTCTACTGTACTGTATTACCCTGTCACAGATCATTCAGTACGACTAGAGAGGTCTACTGTACTGTATTACTGTATTACCCTGTCACAGATCATTCGTAGACTATAGAGGTTCTACTGTACTGTATTACCCTGTCACAGATCATTCAGTACGACTAGAGAGGTCTACTGTACTGTATTACTGTATTACCCTGTCACAGATCATTCATTATGACTATAGAGGTCTACTGTACTGTATTACCCTGTCACAGATCATTCAGTACGACTATAGAGGTCTACTGTACTGTATTACCCTGTCACAGATCATTCAGTACGACTAGAGAGGTCTACTGTACTGTATTACTGTATTACCCTGTCACAGATCATTCAGTATGACTATAGAGGTCTACTGTACTGTATTACCCTGTCACAGATCATTCAGTACGACTATAGAGGTCTACTGTACTGTATTACCCTGTCACAGATCCTTCAGTATGACTATAGAGGTCTACTCTACTGTACTACCCTGTCACAGATAATTCAGTATGACTATAGAGGTATACTCTACTGTATTACCCTGTCACAGATCATTCAGTACGACTAGAGAGGTCTACTGTACTGTATTACTGTATTACCCTGTCACAGATCATTCAGTACGACTAGAGAGGTCTACTGTACTGTATTACTGTCTTACCCTGTCACAGATCATTCAGTATGACTATAGAGGTCTACTGTACTCTATTACCCTGTCACAGATCATTCAGTATGACTATAGAGGTCTACTGTACTGTATTACCCTGTCACAGATCATTCAGTATGACTATAGAGGTCTACTGTACTGTACTACCCTGTCACAGATCATTCAGTACGACTATAGAGGTCTACTGTACTGTATTACCCTGTCACAGATCATTCAGTATGACTATAGAGGTCTACTCGACAGTACTACCCTGTCAAAGAACATTCATGAATCACTATAGAGGTCTACTGTACTGTACTACCCTGTCACAGATCATTCAGTACGACTATAGAGGTCTACTGTACTGTATTACCCTGTCACAGATCATTCAGTACGACTATAGAGGTCTACTGTACTGTACTACCCTGTCACAGATAATTCAGTATGACTATAGAGGTCTACTGTACTACCCTGTCACAGATCATTCAGTACGACTAGAGAGGTCTACTGTACTGTATTAACCTGTCACAGATCATTCAGTACGACTAGAGAGGTCTACAGTACTGTATTAACCTGTCACAGATCATTCAGTACGACTAGAGAGGTCTACTGTACTGTATTAACCTGTCACAGATCATTCAGTACGACTAGAGAGGTCTACTGTACTGTATTAACCTGTCACAGATCATTCAGTACGACTAGAGAGGTCTACTGTACTGTATTACTGTATTACCCTGTCACAGATCATTCAGTATGACAATAGAGGTCTACTGTACTGTATTACCCTGTCACAGATCATTCAGTACGGCTATAGAGGTCTACTGTATTACCCTGTCATAGATCATTCAGTATGACTATAGAGGTCTACTGTTCTGTATTACCCTGTCACAGATCATTCAGTATGACTATAGAGGTATACTGTACTGTATTACCCTGTCACAGATCATTCAGTATGACTATAGAGGTCTACTGTACTACCCTGTCACAGATCATTCAGTATGACTATAGAGGTCTACTGTACTGTATTACCCTGTCACAGATCATTCAGTATGACTATAGTGGTCTACTGTACTGTACTACCCTGTCACAGATCATTCAGTATGACTATAGAGGTGTACTGTACTGTATTACCCTGTCACAGATCATTCAGTATGACTATAGAGGTCTTCTGTACTGTACTACCCTGTCACAGATCATTCAGTATGACTATAGAGGTATACTGTACTGTATTACCCTGTCACAGATCATTCAGTATGACTATAGAGGTCTACTGTACTGTATTACCCTGTCACAGATCATTCAGTATGACTATAGATGTCTTCTGTACTGTACTACCCTGTCACAGATCATTCAGTATGACTATAGAGGTCTACTGTACTGTATTACCCTGTCACAGATAATTCAGTTTGACTATAGAGGTCGACTGTACTGTATTACTGTATTACCCTGTCACAGATCATTCAGTATGACTATAGAGGTCTACTGTACTGTATTACCCTGTCACAGATCATTCAGTATGACTATAGAGGTCTGCTGTACTGTATTACCCTGTCACAGATCATTCAGTACGACTAGAGAGGTCTACTGTACTGTATTACTGTTTTACCCTGTCACAGATCATTCAGTATGACTATAGAGGTCTACTGTACTGTATTACCCTGTCACAGATCATTCAGTACGACTATAGAGGTCTACTGTACTGTATTACCCTGTCACAGATCATTCAGTACGACTATAGAGGTCTACTGTACTGTATTACCCTGTCACAGATAATTCAGTATGACTATAGAGGTCTTCTGTACTGTACTACCCTGTCGCAGATCATTCAGTATGACTATAGAGATCTACTGTACTGTATTACCCTGTCACAGATCATTCAGTACGACTATAGAGGTCTATTGTACTGTATTACCCTGTCACAGATCATTCAGTATGACTATAGAGGTCTACTGTACTGTATTACCCTGTCACAGATCATTCAGTATGACTATAGAGGTCTACTGTACTGTATTACCCTGTCACAGATCATTCAGTACGACTTTAGAGGTCTACTGTACTGTATTACCCTGTCACAGATCATTCAGTATGACTATAGAGGTCTACTGTACTGTATTACCCTGTCACAGATCATTCAGTATGACTATAGAGGTCTACTGTACTACCCTGTCACAGATCATTCAGTATGACTATAGAGTTCTACTGTATTACCCTGTCACAGATCATTCAGTATGACTATAGAGGTCTACTCTACTCTACTACCCTGTCACAGATCATTCAGTATGACTATAGAGGTCTACTGTACTGTATTACCCTGTCACAGATCATTCAGTATGACTATAGAGGTCTACTGTACTACCCTGTCACAGATCATTCAGTATGACTATAGAGGTCTACTGTACTGTATTACCCTGTCACAGATCATTCAGTATGACTATAGAGGTCTACTCTACTCTACTACCCTGTCACAGATCATTCAGTATGACTATAGAGGTCTACTGTACTGTATTACCCTGTCACAGATCATTCAGTATGACTATAGAGGTCTATTGTACTGTATTACCCTGTCACAGATCATTCAGTATGACTATAGAGGTCTACTGTACTGTATTACCCTGTCACAGATCATTCAGTATGACTATAGAGGTCTACTGTACTGTATTACCCTGTCACAGATAATTCAGTATGACTATAGAGGTCTTCTGTACTGTACTACCCTGTCACAGATCATTCAGTATGACTATAGAGATCTACTGTACTGTATTACCCTGTCACAGATCATTCAGTACGACTATAGAGGTCTATTGTACTGTATTACCCTGTCACAGATCATTCAGTATGACTATAGAGGTCTACTGTACTGTATTACCCTGTCACAGATCATTCAGTATGACTATAGAGGTCTACTGTACTGTATTACCCTGTCACAGATCATTCAGTACGACTATAGAGGTCTACTGTACTGTATTACCCTATCACAGATCATTCAGTATGACTATAGAGGTCTACTGTACTGTATTACCCTGTCACAGATCATTCAGTATGACTATAGAGGTCTACTGTACTGTACTACCCTGTCACAGATCATTCAGTATGACTATAGAGATCTACTGTATTGTACTACCCTGTCACAGATCATTCAGTATGACTATAGAGGTCTACTGTACTGTATTACCCTGTCACAGATCATTCAGTATGACTATAGAGGTCTACTGTACTGTATTACCCTGTCACAGATCATTCAGTACGACTAGAGAGGTCTACTGTACTGTATTACTGTTTTACCCTGTCACAGATCATTCAGTATGACTATAGAGGTCTACTGTACTGTATTACCCTGTCACAGATCATTCAGTACGACTATAGAGGTCTACTGTACTGTATTACCCTGTCACAGATCATTCAGTACGACTATAGAGGTCTACTGTACTGTATTACCCTGTCACAGATAATTCAGTATGACTATAGAGGTCTTCTGTACTGTACTACCCTGTCACAGATCATTCAGTATGACTATAGAGATCTACTGTACTGTATTACCCTGTCACAGATCATTCAGTACGACTATAGAGGTCTATTGTACTGTATTACCCTGTCACAGATCATTCAGTATGACTATAGAGGTCTATTGTACTGTATTACCCTGTCACAGATCATTCAGTATGACTATAGAGGTCTACTGTACTGTATTACCCTGTCACAGATCATTCAGTACGACTTTAGAGGTCTACTGTACTGTATTACCCTGTCACAGATCATTCAGTATGACTATAGAGGTCTACTGTACTGTATTACCCTGTCACAGATCATTCAGTATGACTATAGAGGTCTACTGTACTACCCTGTCACAGATCATTCAGTATGACTATAGAGTTCTACTGTATTACCCTGTCACAGATCATTCAGTATGACTATAGAGGTCTACTCTACTCTACTACCCTGTCACAGATCATTCAGTATGACTATAGAGGTCTACTGTACTGTATTACCCTGTCACAGATCATTCAGTATGACTATAGAGGTCTACTGTACTACCCTGTCACAGATCATTCAGTATGACTATAGAGGTCTACTGTACTGTATTACCCTGTCACAGATCATTCAGTATGACTATAGAGGTCTACTCTACTCTACTACCCTGTCACAGATCATTCAGTATGACTATAGAGGTCTACTGTACTGTATTACCCTGTCACAGATCATTCAGTATGACTATAGAGGTCTATTGTACTGTGTTACCCTGTCACAGATCATTCAGTATGACTATAGAGGTCTACTGTACTGTATTACCCTGTCACAGATCATTCAGTATGACTATAGAGGTCTACTGTACTGTATTACCCTGTCACAGATAATTCAGTATGACTATAGAGGTCTTCTGTACTGTACTACCCTGTCACAGATCATTCAGTATGACTATAGAGATCTACTGTACTGTATTACCCTGTCACAGATCATTCAGTACAACTATAGAGGTCTATTGTACTGTATTACCCTGTCACAGATCATTCAGTATGACTATAGAGGTCTACTGTACTGTATTACCCTGTCACAGATCATTCAGTATGACTATAGAGGTCTACTGTACTGTATTACCCTGTCACAGATCATTCAGTACGACTTTAGAGGTCTACTGTACTGTATTACCCTGTCACAGATCATTCAGTATGACTATAGAGGTCTACTGTACTGTATTACCCTGTCACAGATCATTCAGTATGACTATAGAGGTCTACTGTACTACCCTGTCACAGATCATTCAGTATGACTATAGAGTTCTACTGTATTACCCTGTCACAGATCATTCAGTATGACTATAGAGGTCTACTCTACTCTACTACCCTGTCACAGATCATTCAGTATGACTATAGAGGTCTACTGTACTGTATTACCCTGTCACAGATCATTCAGTATGACTATAGAGGTCTACTGTACTACCCTGTCACAGATCATTCAGTATGACTATAGAGGTCTACTGTACTGTATTACCCTGTCACAGATCATTCAGTATGACTATAGAGGTCTACTCTACTCTACTACCCTGTCACAGATCATTCAGTATGACTATAGAGGTCTACTGTACTGTATTACCCTGTCACAGATCATTCAGTATGACTATAGAGGTCTATTGTACTGTATTACCCTGTCACAGATCATTCAGTATGACTATAGAGGTCTACTGTACTGTATTACCCTGTCACAGATCATTCAGTATGACTATAGAGGTCTTCTGTACTGTATTACCCTGTCACAGATCATTCAGTATGACTATAGAGGTCTTCTGTACTGTATTACCCTGTCACAGATCATTCAGTATGACTATAGAGGTCTACTGTACTGTATTACCCTGTCACAGATAATTCAGTATGACTATAGAGGTCTTCTGTACTGTTTTACCCTGTCACAGATCATTCAGTATGACTATAGAGGTCTTCTGTACTGTATTACCCTGTCACAGATCATTCAGTATGACTATAGAGGTCTACTGTACTGTATTACCCTGTCACAGATCATTCAGTATGACTATAGAGGTCTACTGTACTGTACTACCCTGTCACAGATCATTCAGTATGACTATAGAGATCTACTGTATTGTACTACCCTGTCACAGATCATTCAGTATGACTATAGAGGTCTACTGTACTGTATTACCCTGTCACAGATCATTCAGTATGACTATAGAGGTCTACTGTACTGTATTACCCTGTCACAGATCATTCAGTACGACTAGAGAGGTCTACTGTACTGTATTACTGTTTTACCCTGTCACAGATCATTCAGTATGACTATAGAGGTCTACTGTACTGTATTACCCTGTCACAGATCATTCAGTATGACTATAGAGGTCTATTGTACTGTATTACCCTGTCACAGATCATTCAGTATGACTATAGAGGTCTACTGTACTGTATTACCCTGTCACAGATCATTCAGTATGACTAAAGAGGTCTACTGTACTGTATTACCCTGTCACAGATAATTCAGTATGACTATAGAGGTCTTCTGTACTGTACTACCCTGTCACAGATCATTCAGTATGACTATAGAGATCTACTGTACTGTATTACCCTGTCACAGATCATTCAGTACAACTATAGAGGTCTACTGTACTGTATTACCCTGTCACAGATCATTCAGTATGACTATAGAGGTCTTCTGTACTGTATTACCCTGTCACAGATCATTCAGTACGACTATAGAGGTCTACTGTACTGTATTACCCTGTCACAGATCATTCAGTATGACTATAGAGGTCTACTGTACTGTATTACCCTGTCACAGATCATTCAGTATGACTATAGAGGTCTACTGTACTGTATTACCTTGTCACAGACCATTCAGTATGACTATAGAGGTCTACTGTATTACCCTGTCACAGATCATTCAGTATGACTATAGAGGTCTACTGTATTACCCTGTCACAGATCATTCAGTATGACTATAGAGGTCTACTGTACTGTATTACCCTGTCACAGATCATTCAGTATGACTATAGAGGTCTACTGTACTGTATTACCTTGTCACAGATCATTCAGTATGACTATAGAGGTCTACTGTACTGTATTACCTTGTCACAGATCATTCAGTATGACTATAGAGGTCTACTGTACTGTATTACCCTGCCACAGATCATTCAGTATGACTATAGAGGTCTACTGTACTGTATTACCCTGTCACAGATCATTCAGTATGACTATAGAGGTCTACTGTACTGTATTACCCTGTCACAGATCATTCAGTATGACTATAGAGGTCTACTGTACTGTATTACCTTGTCACAGATCATTCAGTATGACTATAGAGGTCTACTGTACTGTATTACCCTGTCACAGATCATTCAGTACGACTAGAGAGGTCTACTGTACTGTATTACTGTATTACCCTGTCACAGATCATTCAGTATGACTATAGAGTTCTACTGTACTGTATTACCCTGTCACAGATCATTCAGTACGACTATAGAGGTCTACTGTACTGTATTACCCTGTCACAGATCATTAAGTACGACTATAGAGGTCTACTGTACTGTATTACCCTGTCACAGATAATTCAGTATGACTATAGAGGTCTTCTGTACTGTACTACCCTGTCACAGATCATTCAGTATGACTATAGAGATCTACTGTACTGTATTACCCTGTCACAGATCATTCAGTACGACTATAGAGGTCTATTGTACTGTATTACCCTGTCACAGATCATTCAGTATGACTATAGAGGTCTACTGTACTGTATTACCCTGTCACAGATCATTCAGTATGACTATAGAGGTCTACTGTACTGTATTACCCTGTCACAGATCATTCAGTACGACTATAGAGGTCTACTGTACTGTATTACCCTGTCACAGATCATTCAGTATGACTATAGAGGTCTATTGTACTACCCTGTCACAGATCATTCAGTATGACTATAGAGTTCTACTGTCTTACCCTGTCACAGATCATTCAGTATGACTATAGAGGTCTACTCTACTCTACTACCCTGTCACAGATCATTCAGTATGACTATAGAGGTATACTGTGCTGTATTACCCTGTCACAGATCATTCAGTATGACTATAGAGGT
Organism: Salmo trutta; assembly: GCF_901001165.1. Taxonomy (NCBI): domain Eukaryota; kingdom Metazoa; phylum Chordata; class Actinopteri; order Salmoniformes; family Salmonidae; genus Salmo; species Salmo trutta. Next base: position 76,724,112 of record NC_042970.1, on the reverse strand, counting down.
CTTCTGTACTGTATTACCCTGTCACAGATCATTCAGTACGACTATAGAGGTCTACTGTACTGTATTACCCTGTCACAGATCATTCAGTATGACTATAGAGGTCTACTGTACTGTATTACCCTGTCACAGATCATTCAGTATGACTATAGAGGTCTACTGTACTGTATTACCTTGTCACAGATCATTCAGTATGACTATAGAGGTCTACTGTATTACCCTGTCACAGATCATTCAGTATGACTATAGAGGTCTACTGTATTACCCTGTCACAGATCATTCAGTATGACTATAGAGGTCTACTGTACTGTATTACCCTGTCACAGATCATTCAGTATGACTATAGAGGTCTACTCTACTCTACTACCCTGTCACAGATCATTCAGTATGACTATAGAGGTCTACTGTACTGTATTACCTTGTCACAGATCATTCAGTATGACTATAGAGGTCTACTGTACTGTATTACCCTGCCACAGATCATTCAGTATGACTATAGAGGTCTACTGTACTGTATTACCCTGTCACAGATCATTCAGTATGACTATAGAGGTCTACTGTACTGTATTACCCTGTCACAGATCATTCAGTATGACTATAGAGGTCTACTGTACTGTATTACCTTGTCACAGATCATTCAGTATGACTATAGAGGTCTACTGTACTGTATTACCCTGTCACAGATCATTCAGTATGACTATAGAGGTCTACTGTACTGTATTACCCTGTCACAGATCATTCAGTATGACTATAGAGGTCTACTGTACTGTATTACCCTGTCACAGATCATTCAGTATGACTATAGAGGTCTACTGTACTGTATTACCCTGTCACAGATCATTCAGTATGACTATAGAGGTCTACTGTACTGTATTACCCTGTCACAGATCATTCAGTATGACTATAGAGGTCTACTGTACTGTATTACCCTGTCACAGATCATTCAGTATGACTATAGAGGTCTACTGTACTGTATTACCCTGTCACAGATCATTCAGTATGACTATAGAGGTCTACTGTACTGTATTACCCTGTCACAGATCATTCAGTATGACTATAGAGGTCTACTGTACTGTATTACCCTGTCACAGATCATTCAGTACGACTAGAGGTCTACTGTACTGTATTACCCTGTCACAGATCATTCAGTACGACTATAGAGGTCTTCTGTACTGTATTACCCTGTCACAGATCATTCAGTACGACTATAGAGGTCTACTGTACTGTATTACCCTGTCACAGATCATTCAGTACGACTATAGAGGTCTACTGTACTGTATTACCCTGTCACAGATCATTCAGTGTGACTATAGAGGTCTACTGTACTGTATTACCCTGTCACAGATCATTCAGTATGACTATAGAGGTCTTCTGTACTGTATTACCCTGTCACAGATCATTCAGTATGACTATAGAGGTCTACTGTACTGTATTACCCTGTCACAGATCATTCAGTATGACTATAGAGGTCTACTGTACTGTATTACCCTGTCACAGATCATTCAGTATGACTATAGAGGTCTACTGTACTGTATTACCCTGTCACAGATCATTCAGTATGACTATAGAGGTCTACTGTACTGTATTACCCTGTCACAGATCATTCAGTATGACTATAGAGGTCTACTGTACTGTATTACCCTGTCACAGATCATTCAGTATGACTATAGAGGTCTACTGTACTGTATTACCCTGTCACAGATCATTCAGTATGACTATAGAGGTCTACTGTACTGTATTACCCTGTCAAAGATCATTCAGTATGACTATAGAGGTCTACTGTACTGTATTACCTTGTCACAGATCATTCAGTATGACTATAGAGGTCTACTGTACTGTATTACCCTGTCACAGATCATTCAGTATGACTATAGAGGTCTACTGTACTGTATTACCCTGTCACAGATCATTCAGTATGACTATAGAGGTCTACTGTACTGTATTACCCTGTCACAGATCATTCAGTATGACTATAGAGGTCTACTGTACTGTAATACCCTGTCACAGATCATTCAGTATGACTATAGAGGTCTACTGTACTGTATTACCCTGTCACAGATCATTCAGTATGACTATAGAGGTCTACTGTACTGTAATACCCTGTCACAGATCATTCAGTATGACTATAGAGGTCTACTGTACTGTATTACCCTGTCACAGATCATTCAGTATGACTATAGAGGTCTACTGTACTGTATTACCCTGTCACAGATCATTCAGTATGACTATAGAGATCTACTGTACTGTATTACCTTGTCACAGATCATTCAGTATGACTATAGAGATCTACTGTACTGTATTACCTTGTCACAGATCATTCAGTATGACTATAGAGGTCTACTGTACTGTATTACCCTGTCACAGATCATTCAGTATGACTATAGAGGTCTACTGTACTGTATTACCCTGTCACAGATCATTCAGTACGACTAGAGAGGTCTACTGTACTGTATTACCCTGTCACAGATCATTCAGTACGACTATAGAGGTCTTCTGTACTGTATTACCCTGTCACAGATCATTCAGTACGACTATAGAGGTCTACTGTACTGTATTACCCTGTCACAGATCATTCAGTACGACTATAGAGGTCTACTGTACTGTATTACCCTGTCACAGATCATTCAGTGTGACTATAGAGGTCTACTGTACTGTATTACCCTGTCACAGATCATTCAGTATGACTATAGAGGTCTTCTGTACTGTATTACCCTGTCACAGATCATTCAGTATGACTATAGAGGTCTACTGTACTGTATTACCCTGTCACAGATCATTCAGTATGACTATAGAGGTCTACTGTACTGTATTACCCTGTCACAGATCATTCAGTATGACTATAGAGGTCTACTGTACTGTATTACCCTGTCACAGATCATTCAGTATGACTATAGAGGTCTACTGTACTGTATTACCCTGTCACAGATCATTCAGTATGACTATAGAGGTCTACTGTACTGTATTACCCTGTCACAGATCATTCAGTATGACTATAGAGGTCTACTGTACTGTATTACCCTGTCACAGATCATTCAGTATGACTATAGAGGTCTACTGTACTGTATTACCCTGTCAAAGATCATTCAGTATGACTATAGAGGTCTACTGTACTGTATTACCTGTCACAGATCATTCAGTATGACTATAGAGGTCTACTGTACTGTATTACCCTGTCACAGATCATTCAGTATGACTATAGAGGTCTACTGTACTGTATTACCCTGTCACAGATCATTCAGTATGACTATAGAGGTCTACTGTACTGTATTACCCTGTCACAGATCATTCAGTATGACTATAGAGGTCTACTGTACTGTAATACCCTGTCACAGATCATTCAGTATGACTATAGAGGTCTACTGTACTGTATTACCCTGTCACAGATCATTCAGTATGACTATAGAGGTCTACTGTACTGTAATTACCCTGTCACAGATCATTCAGTATGACTATAGAGGTCTACTGTACTGTATTACCCTGTCACAGATCATTCAGTATGACTATAGAGGTCTACTGTACTGTATTACCCTGTCACAGATCATTCAGTATGACTATAGAGATCTACTGTACTGTATTACCTTGTCACAGATCATTCAGTATGACTATAGAGATCTACTGTACTGTATTACCTTGTCACAGATCATTCAGTATGACTATAGAGGTCTACTGTACTGTATTACCCTGTCACAGATCATTCAGTATGACTATAGAGGTCTACTGTACTGTATTACCCTGTCACAGATCATTCAGTATGACTATAGAGGTCTACTGTACTGTACTACCCTGTCACAGATCATTCAGTACGACTAGAGAGGTCTACTGTATTACCCTGTCACAGATCATTCAGTGTGACTATAGAGGTCTACTGTACTGTATTACCCTGTCACAGATCATTCAGTACGACTATAGAGGTCTACTGTATTACCCTGTCACAGATCATTCAGTATGACTATAGAGGTCTACTGTACTGTATTACCCTGTCACAGATCATTCAGTATGACTATAGAGGTCTACTGTACTGTACTACCCTGTCACAGATCATTCAGTATGACTATAGAGGTCTACTGTACTGTATTACCCTGTCACAGATCATTCAGTATGACTATAGAGGTCTACTGTACTGTACTACCCTGTCACAGATCATTCAGTATGACTATAGAGGTCTACTGTACTGTATTACCTTGTCACAGATCATCATGGTCTCTGGAGAAAATGAAATAAAACACGCAACTTCTATCTGAAAAAATAGAAGAGAGGTCACCTTGTCGGTCAAACTTGTATTTGTGGCTCACTTAAAAAGAGAAGTGTTTGTGGTCCTTGCAAAGTGTGTGTGTGTTTGTTTGTGTGTGTGGAAACTATGTGATTGTTTTACTCACAATAGATTTTGCTCACACTGACTGACTTGAACTCTTTACTGAATATAATTTGTTCCAAATGGCACCCTATTCCTTTAACCCCAAAGGGCTCTGGTCAACAGTAGTGCATTATTCAGGGTGCCATTTGGGAGCACACTTAGACACAATCGGAGACTAACTGACAAACTGACACTCTAGACTGCCAGTCAGAGATGTAGACTAACACTAGACTGCCAGTCAGAGATGTAGACTAACACTAGACTGCCAGTCAGAGATGTAGACTAACAGTAGACTGCCAGTCAGAGATGTAGACTAACACTAGACTGCCAGTCAGAGATGTAGACTGACACTAGACTGCCAGTCAGAGATGTAGACTAACACTAGACTGCCAGTCAGAGATGTAGACTAACACTAGACTGCCAGTCAGAGATGTAGACTAACACTAGACTGCCAGTCAGAGATGTAGACTAACACTAGACTGCCAGTCAGAGATGTAGACTAACACTAGACTGCCAGTCAGAGATGTAGACTAACACTAGACTGCCAGTCAGAGATGTAGACTAACACTAGACTGCCAGTCAGAGATGTAGACTAACACTAGACTGCCAGTCAGAGATGTAGACTAACACTAGACTGCCAGTCAGAGATGTAGACTAACTACTAGACTGCACAGTTTCCGCGATGTAGACTAACACTAAGACTGCACATTCCAGAGATGTAGACTAACACTAACTGCCAGTCAGAGATGCTAGACTAACTGACAGAGAAAAATAACTAACAACCAATGATACGAGGGAAGTTATTTTGCTGTCTGTCACAATGTCTTTCTCTCTTATCTCTGTCCCTTCTGATACATCTCCCTCTCTCCCTCTCTCCCCCTCTCTCTCTCTCTCTCTCTCTCCCGCTCTCTCTCTCTCTATCTCTCTCTCTCTCTTCATCTGTCTCTCTCTATTTATTTCTCTCTCTCTCTCTCTCTCTCTTCTCTATCTCTCTCTCTCTCTCTCTTCATCTCTCTCTCTCTCTCTTCATCTGTCTCTCTCTATTTATTCTCTCTCTCTCTCTCTCTCTCTCTCTCTCTCTCTCTCTCTCTCTCTCTCTCTCTCTCTCTCTCTCTCTTCATCTGTCTCTCTCTATTTATTTATCTCTTCTACAACCTGTCAGCTCCCAGAGAGTGGGTGTGTGACACACTTACATAAACCTCCATGTTACGTAATGTAAACCGTGTGTGTGTTTCTCTCTATAGATGACGGCTGCCTATAGGTGGGTGGCAGGGGGTTAAGGTCTTGACACAGCCTAATATAGCAATCTGACACCAAAGACTAGAACTGATTTTATTTTGAGCCAGTACACCGTGTGTGTGTGTGTGTGTGTGTGTGTCCATCTTCTTTTCTTCACAGGACCTCTAACCATCTTATATTGATGTGTGTGTGCACGCTCTGCTCGTGCGTGCGTGTACCCGTGTCTTTTCTGTGTCTGTTAGTGTGTATGTTATTGTGTGTTTGTTTGCGTGCATATCCGTATCCGTGTGTGGTCTGTTTGAAGTCTGCTCCTCAAATCAAACAGTGGAGAGCCTTCTGCTAGTGAGCTGCTCTACTGACGAACAGCCTTTTACTGTGGGACTGTTTCTATGTGGGCGACAGCCAGCATTCACTGAAGGACTAGGCTTTATCTTGTTAAGATGCTATAAGGACAACTTCAGTCTACAGAGCTATAGGCCCTGTTCCAATTCTTTAAATATCCTTCCTTCCTTCCTTCCTTGCTTCCTTCCTTTCTTGAACTCTAAAGGATGATATAGGGACAACTACAGATTGACCTATAGGGCCTTGTTCCAACACTTAAAATGCATCCTTCCATACTCTCTTCTTCTTTCAACACAGTTGGAGATGTAGGAAGCTATACCAGCTCATTAGGGACCTCCAACACTTTCAAAATCCCATTGGTCTTTAAGGAAAAGGAAATGTGGCAGGATACTACCATTAGCTATCAGCTACACTAGCTGATCTATCAGTAGCATCTAGCTATCAGCTACACTAGCCAATCTATCAGTTGCATCTAGCTATCAGCTACACTAGCCAATCTATCAGTAGCATCTAGCTATCAGCTACACTAGCTGATCTATCAGTAGCATCTAGCTATCAGCTACACTAGTTAATCTATCAGTAGCATCTAGCTATCAGCTACACTAGTTAATCTATCAGTAGCATTTAGCTATCAGCAGCCAATATAGTATTGGTCACCATGATACAATAAGCCTTCCTTCCCTATAGCCTAGGGTTAAAGATCCTTCATCCTCCTTTAGTGGGCCATTTAAACATCATGTTGATCTTCTCTGGGGGGCGTGATCGATTTAATAGCTGTGTGCGATGGGTTTAATGGCAGAGGTTGTGGGAACATCACCTATGACTGTTATAGGGTCAATACATCACACTAGCATTTTATACTATAGACTACTACCCTCTCTCTCTCTCTCTCTCTATGTATGTCTATCTTTCTTTCCCCCTCATGAAATCATTATCACACTCTCTCTCTCTCTTCTCTCTCTCCAATAATCCCTCCCTTGACTGTTTTGATCTATTTCCTCATTTTTTTCGTTTTATTCTAGCTCTGTCTCCCTCTGCTCTCTGTCTCCCTGTCTTTTTTCTGTTTATTCTAGCTCTGTCTCCCTCTGCTCTCTGTCTCCCTCTCTTTTTTCTGTTTATTCTAGCTCTGTCTCCCTCTGCTCTCTGTCTCACTCTCTTTTTTCTGTTTATTCTAGCTCTGTCTCCCTCTCTTTTTTCTATTTGTTACCAGTGAATGCAGTTTTTGTGAACTAGAAACTGAATCTATTGAACACTTATTCTGTAATTGTTTATATAGTGAAGTGTTCTGGACTGATGTAAAAATACATCTTGGCCTCAAATTGCATACAACCATTGAAATTTCTAAGTTTGACATATTATTTTACTACACTGATTACACAATTGAATGTGAGTATGTCATAAATCTCTTTATTTTATTAGGAAAATATTTCATACACAAATCCAAATTTATGAAGAAAAAGCACCTTTTCTTAATTTTTTTATCTGATTTGGAAAACTATTTAGAGTCTTTAAAACGTATACAAAACAAAATGTCAAAAAATGTCTGTATTTGATTTGATATAATGTGGAATAGTTTTTTTTCTTCTTTTTTTTCTCATTTCTTTGGAATCCCTCTGGCTGTTATGTTTATGTTTTGCATGTTACTGTAAACAAAACAAAAAATGTCATGTATTAAAATAAATGAATAAATAAATAAAGAATACTACAGTACAGTCCGTAAAATCACTGCAGTGAATACTACAGTATAGTTCGCAAAATCACTGCAGTGAATACTACAGTATAGTTCGCAAAATCACTACTGTGAAGACTACAGTATAGTCCTCAAAAACACTGCGGTGAATACTACAGTATAGTCCGTAAAAATACTACAGTGAATACTACAGTATAGTCCATAAAATTATTACAGTGAATACTATAGTATAACCGCAAGAACACTATAGTGAATACTACAGTATAGACCGTAAAAATACTACAGTGAATACTACGTTATAGTCTGCAAAATCATTACAGTGAATACTACAGTATAGCCCGCAAAATCCCAACAGTGAATACTACAGTATAGTCCATAAAATCACTGCAGTGAATACTAGAGTATAGTTCGCAAAATCACTACTGTGAATACAACAGTATAGTCCTCAAAAAACTGCGTTGAATACTACAGTATTTTCCATAAAACCCCTACAGTGTACACTACTGTAGTCCGCAAAATCACTACAGTGGTATTCACTGTACAGTATAGTCCGTAAAATCACTGCAGTGAATACTACAGTATAGTCTGCTAAAACCACTACAGTGAAAACTACAGTATAGTCCGCAAAAACACTACAGTGAATACTATAGTACAGTCTGCAAAATCACTACGGTGAATACTATAGTATAGTCCGCAATATCACTACAGTGAATACTATAGTATTTATACTCTATGATTCTGATATTTATACTATAGTATACTATAGTTGTTTTTGATGTGGGTCCATTGTTCTCAGTGCAAGCCTCTTGGTGACTGAGGTATCAACAGTATGTTTCATTATCATGCAAGCTTCTTGGTGAGTGAGGTATCAATAGTATGTTTCTTCGTGATGCAAGCCTGTTGGTGACTGAGGTATCAACAGTTTGTTTCTTCATCATGCAATCCTCTTGGTGACTGCGGTATCAACAATATGTTTCTTGGTCATGCAAGCCTCTTGGTGACTGAGGTATCAACAGTTTGTTTCTTCGTCATGCAAGCCTCTTGGTGACTGAGGTATCAACAGTATGTTTCTTTGTCATGTAAGCCTCTTGGTGACTGAGGTATCAACAGTTTGTTTCGTCATCATGCAAGCTTCTTGGTGACTGAGGTATCAACAATATGTTTCTTGGTCATGCAAGCCTCTTGGTGACTGAGGTATCAACAGTATGTTTCTTCATCATGCAAGCCTCTCGGTGACTGAGGTATCAACAGAATGTTTCTTCGTCATGCAAGCCTCTTGGTGACTGAGGTATCAACAGTTTGTTTCTTCGTCATGCAAGCCTCTTGGTGACTGAGGTATCAACAGTTTGTTTCTTCGTCATGCAAGCCTCTTGGTGACTGAAGTATCAACAGTTTGTTTCGTCATCATGCAAGCCTCTTGGTGGCTGAGGTATCAACAGTATGTTTCTTCATCATGCAAGCCTCTTGGTGACTGAGGAATCAACAGTTTGTTTTGTTGTTATGCAAGCCTCTTGGTGACTGAGGTATCAACAGTATGTTTCTTCGTCATGCAAGCCTCTTGGTGACTGCGGTATCAACAGTATGTTTCTTCATTAATCAAGCCTCGTGGTGACTGAGGTATCAACAGTATGTTTCTTCATTAATCAAGCCTCTTGGTGACTGAGGTATCAACAGTATGTTTCTTCATTAATCAAGCCTCTTGGTGACTGAGGTATCAACAGTATGTTTCTTCATCATGCAATCCTCTTGGTGACTGAGGTATCAACAGTATGTTTCTTCGTCATGCAAGCCTCTTGGTGACTGAGGTATCAACAGTTTGTTTCTTCGTCATTCAAGCCTCTTGTTGACTGAGGTATCAACAGTTTGTTTCTTCGTCATGCAAGCCTCTTGGTGACTGAGGTATCAACAGTATGTTTCTTCGTCATGCAAGCTTCTTGTTGACTGAGGTATCAACAGTTTGTTTCGTCATCATGCAAGCCTTTTGGTGACTGAGGTATCAACAGTTTGTTTCTTCGTCATGCAAGCCTCTTGGTGACTGAGGTATCAACAGTATGTTTCTTCGTCATGCAAGCCTCTTGTTGACTGAGTTATCAACAGTATGTTTCTTCATCATGCAAGCCTCTCGGTGACTGAGGTATCAACCGTTTGTTTCTTCGTCATGCAAGCCTCTTGGTGACTGAGGTATCAACAGTTTGTAGACCTACATATCTTCTTTGCTCTAAGGAGGCAAGTGTCACCGACATCACATTATACTGTTTATCAATGTATTCATCTTGGTTTGACTGTGAGGTGATGACATTATGCTACTGTTATGTTCCTCAGTGACCTTTTATCTACCATAATGATATATGGTACAGGAAGACAAGACCTTCTATCTACCATAATGATATATGGTACAGGAAGACAAGACCTTCTATCTGCCATAATGATATATGGAACAGGAAGGCAAGACCTTGTATCAACCATAATGATATTGGGGCGGCAGGTAGCTTAGTGGTTAGAGTGTTGGCCTAGTAACGGGAAGGTTGCAAGATGAAATCCCCGAGCTGACAAGGTAAAAATCTGTTGTTCTTACCCTGAACAAGGCAGTTAACCCACTGTTCCTAGGCCATCATTGTAAATAGGAATTTGTTCTTAACTGACTTGCCTAGTTAAATGAAGGTAAAATAAAAATATACTGTATGGAACAGGAAGACAAGGCCTTGTATCAACCATAATGATATATGGAACAGGAAGACAAGACCTTGTATCAACCATAATGATATATGGAACAGGAAGACAAGACCTTGTATCAACCATAATGATATATGGAACAGGAAGACAAGACCTTGTATCAACCATAATGATATATGGAACAGGAAGACAAGACCTTGTATCAACCATAATGATATATGGAACAGGAAAACAAGTGGAACATGGTTTTACAGGTCACTAAAATGACCATTACCCAGGCTCGCAGGAAGTAAACAGCTGATTGATTAATGTATCTTTCTGTACACCCTCAGGACTACAGACACAGAAAATTACACTACACACACACACGCACGCACGCACGCACGCACACACACACACACACACACACACACACACACAAACACTCTTCTACTGTACTATTTTTACCCTCAGCCGTAGATCATGATGTTCTCTTACTGTCACTGTCACAGTAACTAACTAATAGAGGTCCCTCTCTCCCAGAGCAAATAACATTACCACAGTAGGGAATAGTAGGGACTAGTCATTCATATGGCAACTCAATGTGTAGACACAGAAAGACCTACAGATGTTGGATCTTAATTTGAGCCAGTTTGCTACAGCAGGAAAATAATCCTGCAGCAACAGAAATGTTGAATTATTATGTGAAATATAATTATTATGGACATTTTTGTAGGGTTTCATAGATTTTTTGTAAGGGTGATCAAATTAAGATCACACATCTGTATAGACAAACATAGAGAGATGCTCTGCGGTCACCATCTTTCATCGGCTTTTGTCATCTCATACTGGGCCATAGTACAGCACAGCTCACTCCTCTATTGGACCAAGCAGCAATAACACTTTTAGCAAGAGGAGTAGGGGAGCGAAAGCCTGCAGATCTGTTTGTGATTAAACAATCACTTTCTATATAGTCAGACCAAAGCAGCTGATAGAAGCCTATAATGTGACATCACAAGATCTGACCAAAGCAGCGGATAGAAGGATATAATGTGACAAAACTAGATCAGACTAAAGTAGCGGATAGAAGCCTAATGTGACAACACTAGATCAGACTAAAGCAGCGGATAGAAGCCTATAATGTGACAATACTAGATCAGACTAAAGCAGCGGATAGAAGCCTATAATGTGACAATACTAGATCAGACTAAAGCAGCGGATAGAAGCCTATAATGTGACAACACTAGATCAGACTAAAGCAGTGGATAGAAGCCTATAATGTGACAAAACTAGATCAGACTAAAGCAGCGGATAGAAGCCTATAATGTGACAAAACTAGATCAGACTAAAGCAGCGGATAGAAGCCTATAATGCGACAACACTAGATCAGACTAAAGATCAGATAGAAGCCTACTGTAACAGGGCGGCAGGTAGCCTAGTGGTTACAGAGGCAAGCCAGCACGCAGAGGGTTGCCAGTTTGAATCCTGTCTCCGATGTGAAAAATCTGGTATGAAGTGAGCTGGCAACTGGAGGGACCGAAGTAGCCAATGGAACCCTAATGTGACAACCCTAGCCTGTCGTTGTGCAAGGCACTGAACCCCTACAACAACAGCTTCCCTGGTGCCCAGTGTGGCAGCCCCCTGCACCTCTCCAAAAGGAGTGGAAGTCAAATTTCATTTGGTCCTGGAGTGAAATTGACCAATAAAGTACTGTCAGTCTTAACAACACTAGATCAGACCCGAGCAGGATAAGACAGTCAATGTCGAGGTCAATCTAGATTTTTTGTGCCAATCCGATCCACCATGGTTGAGTCCCGAATGGCACCCTAGTGCACTACTGTTGTACTATAGGGAATAGGGGGCCATTTAGGATGCGTTCTTTCTTACCATTCGTTTCAGCCATGTAATGGATATACTCTTATGCAGTACCCACTTAAGATTAAAACCCCAAATATGTTGTGATGCTGATGCACACACAATGGATCTAGTTTGTATGGGCTTTACATTAGATTAGTGTGTGTGTGTGTGTGTTCTTCCCCCTAATCCGGATAGAAATGTTCAAACACAGAATGATCTTAGCTGTTCCATTGGATTTAAACATTTCTCTCTCCCTCTCTCTCTTTCTTTCTCTCTCCCTCTCCTCCCTCTCTCTCCATCTTATTCTGGTCACATTGAGGACACACCACCATTCTTCTCTCTCTGTCATTGTATGGTATTTTGGAAAGCTTTTCCTCTAAAGCCTGTATTCAGTTTAAATGCCCAGTCCTTAATCCGAAGAACAACCAATTGCCAGACCTGCCACAAAAAAATGCAGTAAATCTGACAGGCCTTTATACCTCCCTGTAGCTGATTGAAAACGACAGCAGAGGCTTTGGAAATCAAAGACAGAGCATCGCTGTTACACAGTATCTGTTGTAAAGTGGACGCCCTCCTCAAACAGAGACCACTTGCCATTTAGACATCATTCCAAATAGCACCCTATTCCTTATGTAGTGCACTACTTTTGACCAACTATATAGGGAATAGGGTGCCATTTGGTACACAACACTTGTCTCTATTCAAATGAGATGGTGACTACGGGGTGAAACAGGATTTTGAGAAGTGTTTTTCAGAAACCCCCCTAATTGAAGCCTCAGCTATTCAGCTTACAGTTGTTGCTTTGGCCTTCCTCTCCACTGACTCACCTTTAGTGTTGCTTCTCCCCAGAGCTGCACCTGTCCAATTTCACACTACAGCACCCTTCACTCTTTCTCTGTTTGTCTGTCTCACCGCTCCCCCCTCCTTCTTCCCCGAACTGGCGTTCCCACTGAGGTGTCCTCTTTCCTCAGCCTCATCCACCTGCGTTTCATCCCCCTCTCTCTTCCATCTCTCTCTCCCTACCTCCCCAACTTTCCTCAACTCCTCTCAGGTCAACAGATGTGTCCTCTCAGGTGTCCCCCGGGATGTCCTCTCTCCTCAGCCACGTGTCTCATCTCTCTTCCTGCCTCCATCCTCCTCCATCTCTCCATCTTGACATGTGTTGTCCACTTCCTCTCTGTCTCCAGCCTCTCCTCTCCCCTTGACATGTGTTGTCCACTCCCTCTCTGTCTCCAGCCTCTCCTCTCCCCTTGACATGTGTTGTCCACTTCCTCTCTGTCTCCAGCCTCTCCTCTCCCCTTGACATGTGTTGTCCACTTCCTCTCTGTCTCCAGCCTCTCCTCTCCCCTTGACATGTGTTGTCCACTTCCTCTCTGTCTCCAGCCTCTCCTCTCCCCTTGACATGTGTTGTCCACTTCCTCTCTGTCTCCAGCCTCTCCTCTCCCCTTGACATGTGTTGTCCACTTCCTCTCTGTCTCCAGCCTCTCCTCTCCCCTTGACATGTGTTGTCCACTCCCTCTCTGTCTCCAGCCTCTCCTCTCCCCTTGACATGTGTTGTCCACTCCCTCTCTGTCTCCAGCCTCTCCTCTCCCCTTGACATGTGTTGTCCACTTCCTCTCTGTCTCCAGCCTCTCCTCTCCCCTTGACATGTGTTGTCCACTCCCTCTCTGTCTCCAGCCTCTCCTCTCCCCTTGACATGTGTTGTCCACTCCCTCTCTGTCTCCAGCCTCTCCTCTCCCCTTGACATGTGTTGTCCACTTCCTCTCTGTCTCCAGCCTCTCCTCTCCCCTTGACATGTGTTGTCCACTTCCTCTCTGTCTCCAGCCTCTCCTCTCCCCTTGACATGTGTTGTCCACTTCCTCTCTGTCTCCAGCCTGTGTCAGAGGAGGCAGGTAGTGTCAAGTGCTGCATGATGTCTGTCTAATTGAATTAGGCCCAACCGCACTGCCAAATTAGCCCTGTTTAATGATAGGCCATAATAGAAAGCGAGCGAGGTGTGCGTTTGTGTGTGCGTCTGTGTTGTAGAGAGAGAGAGAGAGAGAGAGAGAGAGAGAGAGAGAGAGAGAGAGAGAAAATGTATGTAGGCAGGTATGCATGCGTGTGTGTGTATACGTGACTCTCTCTCTCTGTGTGTGTTTGTGTGTCAGTGGAGGCTGCTGAGTAGATGACGGCTCATCATAATGGCTGGAACGGAGCAAATGGAGTGGCATCAAACACCTGGAAACCATGTGTTTGATATCATTCCACTTATTTCACTCCAGCCATTACCACGAGCCCGTCCTCCCCAATTAAGGTGCCACCAACCTCCTCCTGTGTGTGTGTGAGTCCATAAAAGGAGACCGTGAATGGGGGCAGTGAGTGGCAGCGAGGCGATGTGCGAGGTGATGATATCAAAGAGCCTTGTCCTGATTTAACCAGCTGCATTTATTCTTTCATGAGGAATGATACAGCCTTTTACCGTGGCAGTGATATACCCCAAACTCAATCAAACCTAATAAAGGGACACCTTTCACATAAAAGAGACTGGCATGGAGGGAGACGTGTGGAGAGGGAGATTAGATACTATGAGGGGAATGGCTTCAGTGAAGTTTTCGGCAGTTGATAAAAAGGGACTTGCTCTAAAGAGAAACTAATGGCTTGTGTGGATTTCTGAAATGGCAACAATTAAATAAGATGGGGAGGATGTGTGGGTGTGTGGGTGTGCGGGTGTGCGGGTGTGTGGGTGTGCAGGTGTGCGGGTGTGTGGGTGTGCGGGTGTGCGGGTGTGTGGGTGTGCGGGTGTGCGGGTGTGTGGGTGTGCAGGTGTGCGGGTGTGTGGGTGTGTGGGTGTGTGGGTGTGTGGGTGTGCAGGTGTGCGGGTGTGTGGGTGTGCATGCGCCCACTTGTCTCTCTCTCACTAGTCATTTGATCAATAATATAGTAAAAAAATATATATCTTTAATTTACAATCTGTAGAAACTATGAGAATAGAAAGGTTCAGAACTTTTGTGAAACAGCACAGTTGAAAAAATATATGGCAAGTAGAAATCTAAACTGGATGGTGTTTAGAGATAGATGGGAGGGCTTGAGGGTAGCTGAAGGATGGGACTGGATGGTGTTTAGAGATAGATGGGAGGCGTTGAGGGGAGCTGAAGGCTGGGACTGGTGGTGTTTAGAGATAGATGGGAGGCGTTGAGGGGAGCTGAAGGATGGGACTGGATGGTGTTTAGAGATAGATGGGAGGCGTTGAGGGGAGCTGAAGGCTGGGACTGGATGGTGTTTAGAGATAGATGGGAGGCGTTGAGGGGAGCTGAAGGATGGGACTGGATGGTGTTTAGAGATAGATGGGAGGGGTTGAGGGTAGCTGAAGGATGGGACTGGATGGTGTTTAGAGATAGATGGGAGGGGTTGAGGGGAGCTGAAGGCTGGGACTGGATGGTGTTTAGAGATAGATGGGAGGCGTTGAGGGGAGCTGAAGGATGGGACTGGATGGTGTTTAGAGATAGATGGGAGGTGTTGAGGGGAGCTGAAGGATGGGACTGGATGGTGTTTAGAGATAGATGGGAGGTGTTGAGGGGAGCTGAAGGCTGGGACTGGTGGTGTTTAGAGATAGATGGGAGGCGTTGAGGGGAGCTGAAGGCTGGGACTGGATGGTGTTTAGAGATAGATGGGAGGCGTTGAGGGGAGCTGAAGGCTGGGACTGGTGGTGTTTAGAGATAGATGGGAGGTGTTGAGGGGAGCTGAAGGCTGGGACTGGTGGTGTTTAGAGATAGATGGGAGGCGTTGAGGGGAGCTGAAGGCTGGGACTGGATGGTGTTTAGAGATAGATGGGAGGCGTTGAGGGGAGCTGAAGGATGGGACTGGATGGTGTTTAGAGATAGATGGGAGGGGTTGAGGGGAGCTGAAGGCTGGGACTGGATGGTGTTTAGAGATAGATGGGAGGGGTTGAGGGGAGCTGAAGGCTGGGACTGGTGGTGTTTAGAGATAGATGGGAGGGGTTGAGGGGAGCTGAAGGCTGGGACTGGATGGTGTTTAGAGATAGATGGGAGGCGTTGAGGGGAGCTGAAGGATGGGACTGGATGGTGTTTAGAGATAGATGGGAGGCGTTGAGGGGAGCTGAAGGATGGGACTGGATGGTGTTTAGAGATAGATGGGAGGGCTTGAGGGTAGCTGAAGGCTGGGACTGGATGGTGTTTAGAGATAGATGGGAGGGCTTGAGGGTAGCTGAAGGCTGGGACTGGATGGTGTTTAGAGATAGATGGGAGGCGTTGAGGGGAGCTGAAGGCTGGGACTGGATGGTGTTTAGAGATAGATGGGAGGCGTTGAGGGGAGCTGAAGGATGGGACTGGATGGTGTTTAGAGATAGATGGGAGGCGTTGGGGGGAGCTGAAGGATGGGACTGGATGGTGTTTAGAGATAGATGGGAGGCGTTGAGGGGAGCTGAAGGATGGGACTGGATGGTGTTTAGAGATAGATGGGAGGCGTTGAGGGGAGCTGAAGGATGGGACTGGATGGTGTTTAGAGATAGATGGGAGGCGTTGAGGGGAGCTGAAGGCTGGGACTGGTGGTGTTTAGAGATAGATGGGAGGCGTTGAGGGGAGCTGAAGGCTGGGACTGGTGGTGTTTAGAGATAGATGGGAGGCGTTGAGGGGAGCTGAAGGCTGGGACTGGTGGTGTTTAGAGATAGATGGGAGGCGTTGAGGGGAGCTGAAGGCTGGGACTGGTGGTGTTTAGAGATAGATGGGAGGCGTTGAGGGGAGCTGAAGGATGGGACTGGATGGTGTTTAGAGATAGATGGGAGGGGTTGAGGAGAGCTGAAGGATGGGACTGGATGGTGTTTAGAGATAGATGGGAGGGGTTGAGGAGAGCTGAAGGATGGGACTGGATGGTGTTTAGAGATAGATGGGAGGGTTGAGGGGAGCTGAAGGATGGGACTGGTGGTGTTTAGAGATAGATGGGAGGGGTTGAGGGGAGCTGAAGGATGGGACTGGATGGTGTTTAGAGATAGATGGGAGGGGTTGAGGAGAGCTGAAGGATGGGACTGGTGGTGTTTAGAGATAGATGGGAGGGGTTGAGGGGAGCTGAAGGATGGGACTGGATGGTGTTTAGAGATAGATGGGAGGGGTTGAGGAGAGCTGAAGGATGGGACTGGTGGTGTTTAGAGATAGATGGGAGGGTTGAGGGGAGCTGAAGGATGGGACTGGATGGTGTTTAGAGATAGATGGGAGGGGTTGAGGAGAGCTGAAGGATGGGACTGGTGGTGTTTAGAGATAGATGGGAGGGGTTGAGGGGAGCTGAAGGCTGGGACTGGTGGTGTTTAGAGATAGATGGGAGGGGTTGAGGGGAGCTGAAGGATGGGACTGGATGGTGTTTAGAGATAGATGGGAGGGTTGAGGGGAGCTGAAGGATGGGACTGGATGGTGTTTAGAGATAGATGGGAGGGGTTGAGGGGAGCTGAAGGATGGGACTGGATGGTGTTTAGAGATAGATGGGAGGCGTTGAGGGGAGCTGAAGGATGGGACTGGATGGTGGTTAGAGATAGATGGGAGAGGTTGAGGGGAGCTGAAGGCTGGGACTGGTGGTGTTTAGAGATAGATGGGAGGGGTTGAGGGGAGCTGAAGGCTGGGACTGGATGGTGTTTAGAGATAGATGGGAGGGGTTGAGGGGAGCTGAAGGATGGGACTGGATGGTGTTTAGAGATAGATGGGAGGGGTTGAGGGGAGCTGAAGGATGGGACTGGATGGTGTTTAGAGATAGATGGGAGGGGTTGAGGGGAGCTGAAGGATGGGACTGGATGGTGTTTAGAGATAGATGGGAGGGGTTGAGGGGAGCTGAAGGATGGGACTGGTGGTGTTTAGAGATAGATGGGAGGGGTTGAGGAGAGCTGAAGGATGGGACTGGATGGTGTTTAGAGATAGATGGGAGGGGTTGAGGGGAGCTGAAGGATGGGACTGGTGGTGTTTAGAGATAGATGGGAGGGGTTGAGGGGAGCTGAAGGATGGGACTGGATGGTGTTTAGAGATAGATGGGAGGCGTTGAGGGGAGCTGAAGGATGGGACTGGATGGTGTTTAGAGATAGATGGGAGGCGTTGAGGGGAGCTGAAGGCTGGGACTGGATGGTGTTTAGAGATAGATGGGAGGCGTTGAGGGGAGCTGAAGGATGGGACTGGATGGTGTTTAGAGATAGATGGGAGGGGTTGAGGGGAGCTGAAGGATGGGACTGGTGGTGTTTAGAGATAGATGGGAGGGGTTGAGGGGAGCTGAAGGCTGGGACTGGATGGTGTTTAGAGATAGATGGGAGGCGTTGAGGGGAGCTGAAGGATGGGACTGGATGGTGTTTAGAGATAGATGGGAGGGGTTGAGGGGAGCTGAAGGATGGGACTGGATGGTGGTTAGAGATAGATGGGAGGGGTTGAGGGGAGCTGAAGGATGGGACTGGATGGTGTTTAGAGATAGATGGGAGGCGTTGAGGGGAGCTGAAGGATGGGACTGGTGGTGGTTAGAGATAGATGGGAGGGGTTGAGGGGAGCTGAAGGATGGGACTGGATGGTGTTTAGAGATAGATGGGAGGCGTTGAGGGGAGCTGAAGGATGGGACTGGATGGTGTTTAGAGATAGATGGGAGGGGTTGAGGGGAGCTGAAGGATGGGACTGGATGGTGTTTAGAGATAGATGGGAGGGGTTGAGGGGAGCTGAAGGATGGGACTGGATGGTGTTTAGAGATAGATGGGAGGGGTTGAGGGGAGCTGAAGGATGGGACTGGATGGTGTTTAGAGATAGATGGGAGGGGTTGAGGAGAGCTGAAGGATGGGACTGGTGGTGTTTAGAGATAGATGGGAGGGGTTGAGGGGAGCTGAAGGATGGGACTGGATGGTGTTTAGAGATAGATGGGAGGGGTTGAGGAGAGCTGAAGGATGGGACTGGTGGTGTTTAGAGATAGATGGGAGGGGTTGAGGGGAGCTGAAGGATGGGACTGGATGGTGTTTAGAGATAGATGGGAGGGGTTGAGGAGAGCTGAAGGATGGGACTGGTGGTGTTTAGAGATAGATGGGAGGGGTTGAGGGGAGCTGAAGGCTGGGACTGGTGGTGTTTAGAGATAGATGGGAGGGGTTGAGGGGAGCTGAAGGATGGGACTGGATGGTGTTTAGAGATAGATGGGAGGGGTTGAGGGGAGCTGAAGGATGGGACTGGATGGTGTTTAGAGATAGATGGGAGGGGTTGAGGGGAGCTGAAGGATGGGACTGGATGGTGTTTAGAGATAGATGGGAGGCGTTGAGGGGAGCTGAAGGATGGGACTGGATGGTGGTTAGATGGGAGAGGTTGAGGGGAGCTGAAGGCTGGGACTGGTGGTGTTTAGAGATAGATGGGAGGGGTTGAGGGGAGCTGAAGGCTGGGACTGGATGGTGTTTAGAGATAGATGGGAGGGGTTGAGGGGGAGCTGAAGGATGGGACTGGATGGTGTTTAGAGATAGATGGGAGGGGTTGAGGGGAGCTGAAGGATGGGACTGGATGGTGTTTAGAGATAGATGGGAGGGGTTGAGGGGAGCTGAAGGATGGGACTGGATGGTGTTTAGAGATAGATGGGAGGGGTTGAGGGGAGCTGAAGGATGGGACTGGTGGTGTTTAGAGATAGATGGGAGGGGTTGACGAGAGCTGAAGGATGGGACTGGATGGTGTTTAGAGATAGATGGGAGGGGTTGAGGGGAGCTGAAGGATGGGACTGGTGGTGTTTAGAGATAGATGGAGGGGTTGAGGGGAGCTGAAGGCTGGGACTGGATGGTGTTTAGAGATAGATGGGAGGCGTTGAGGGGAGCTGAAGGATGGGACTGGATGGTGTTTAGAGATAGATGGGAGGGGTTGAGGGGAGCTGAAGGATGGGACTGGATGGTGTTTAGAGATAGATGGGAGGCGTTGAGGGGAGCTGAAGGATGGGACTGGTGGTGGTTAGAGATAGATGGGAGGGGTTTAGGGGAGCTGAAGGCTGGGACTGGATGGTGTTTAGAGATAGATGGGAGGCGTTGAGGGGAGCTGAAGGATGGGACTGGATGGTGTTTAGAGATAGATGGGAGGGGTTGAGGGGAGCTGAAGGATGGGACTGGATGGTGTTTAGAGATAGATGGGAGGGGTTGAGGGGAGCTGAAGGATGGGACTGGATGGTGTTTAGAGATAGATGGGAGGGGTTGAGGGGAGCTGAAGGATGGGACTGGATGGTGTTTAGAGATAGATGGGAGGCGTTGAGGGGAGCTGAAGGATGGGACTGGTGGTGTTTAGAGATAGATGGGAGGGGTTGAGGGGAGCTGAAGGATGGGACTGGTGGTGTTTAGAGATAGATGGGAGGGGTTGAGGGGAGCTGAAGGATGGGACTGGATGGGGTTTAGAGATAGATGGGAGGGTTGAGGGGAGCTGAAGGATGGGACTGGATGGTGTTTAGAGATAGATGGGAGGGCTTGAGGGTAGCTGAAGGATGGGACTGGATGGTGTTTAGAGATAGATGGGAGGGGTTGAGGGGAGCTGAAGGATGGGACTGGATGGTGTTTAGAGATAGATGGGAGGGGTTGAGGGGGAGCTGAAGGATGGGACTGGATGGTGTTTAGAGATAGATGGGAGGGGTTGAGGGGAGCTGAAGGATGGGACTGGATGGTGTTTAGAGATAGATGGGAGGGGTTGAGGGGAGCTGAAGGATGGGACAAAAAAAATATAAAAAGAAACAGCTAGTGTAAAATGTATCTGAACAAAAACATGAACGCAACATGCAGAATTTCAAAGATTTTACAGAGTACTGTTCATATATGGAAATCAGTCAATACAAATCTATTCATTAGGCCCTAATTTATTGATTTCACATGACTGGGCAGGGACGCAGCCATGGGTGGCCCTGGGAGGGCATAGGCCCACCCACTGTGGAGCCAGGCCAAGCCAATCAGAATTTGTTTTTCCCCACAAAATGCCTTTATTACAGACAGAAATACTCCTCCGTTTCATCAGTTGGCTGGTCTCACGCGATCCCGCAGCTGAAGAAGCCGGATGTGGAGGTCCTGGGCTGGCGTGGTTACATGTGATCTCTGTTGGACGTACTGCCAAATTCTCTAAAATGACATTGGAGCATGTGTATCGTAGAGAAATGAACATGGCAACAGCTCTGGAGGACATTCCTGCAGTCAGCATGCCAACTGCACGCCCCCTCAAATCTTGAGACATCTGTGGCATTGTGTTGTGTGTCAAAACTGCACATTTTAGAGTGGCCTTTTACTGTTCCCAGCACAAGGTGCACCTGTGTAATGATCATACTGTTTAATCAGCTTCTTGATATGCCACACCTGTCAGGTGGATGGATTATCTTGGCAAAGGAGAAATGCCCACTAACAGGGATGTAAAATAATTTGTGATCCAAATTGTAGAGAAATAAGCTTTTTGTGCGTATGGAACATTTCAGTTCATGAAACGTGTGTTAATATTATATTTTTGTTCAGTATGTATGTGTGTGTTGGTGTGTCAGTGTAAGTATGTGAGTGTGTAGGTAGAGTCCAGTGTGTGTGTGTGTGTGTGTATACGGTATGTGTGTGTGGGCATATGTAGTGTGTGTGTGTGTGAGTGTATGTGTGTGTGTGTGGCATCAGTGTGCATGTTATGTGTGTGTGGGCATGTGTAGTGTGTGTGTTTGTGTGTGTGGGTGTGTGTATACGCTATATGTGTGTGTTGGTGTGTCTGTGTAAGTATGTGTGAGTGTGTGGGTAGAGTCCAGTGTATGTGCATAGAGTCAGTGCAAGTGAGTTAGTTAAAAAAGGGTCAATGCAGGTAGTCCGGATAGACATTTGATTAGCTATTTAGCAGCCGTGTTGCTTAGTCTTATGGCTTGGGTAGAAGCTTTTGGGGTCCTGTTGGTTCCAGACTTTATGCACTGGTGTCGCTTGCCATGCGATTTCCTGGGCCTTCCTCTGACACCACCTGGTATAGAGGCCACAGGTGGCAGGGAGATCAGCCCCAGTGATGCAGCCAGTCAAGATGCTCTTCATTGTGCAGCTGTATAACTTTTAGAGGATCTGAGAGCCACATCTTTTCAGCCTCCCGAGTGGAAAGATGCGTTGTCGTGCCTTCTTTACGACTGTGTTGGTGTGTGTGCACCATGTTAAGTCCTTAGTGATGTGGACACCGAGGAAGTTGAAGCTCTCGACCCGATCCACTACAGGCCCGTCGATGTGGATGGGGGCGTGCTCAGATCTCTGTATCGTATAGTCCACCATCAGCTCCTCTGTCTTGCTGACATTGAGGGAGAGGTTGTTGTCCTGGTACCACACTGCCAGGTCTCTGACTTCCTCCCTATAGGCTGTCTCATCAGCTCCTCTGTGTTGCTGACATTGAGGGAGAGGTTGTTGTCCTGGCATCACACTGCCAGGTCTCTGACCTCCTCCCTATAGGCTGTCTCATCAGCTCCTCTGTCTTGCTGACATTGAGGGAGAGGTTGTTGTCCTGGCATCACACTGCCAGGTCTCTGACCTCCTCCCTATAGGCTGTCTCATCAGCTCCTCTGTCTTGCTGACATTGAGGGAGAGGTTGTTGTCCTGGCACCACACTGCCAGGTCTCTGACCTCCTCCCTATAGGCTGTCTCATCAGCTCCTCTGTCTTGCTGACATTGAGGGAGAGGTTGTTGTCCTGGCACCACACTGCCAGGTCTCTGACCTCCTCCCTATAGGCTGTCTCATCAGCTCCTCTGTCTTGCTGACATTGAGGGAGAGGTTGTTGTCCTGGCATCACACTGCCAGGTCTCTGACCTCCTCCCTATAGGCTGTCTCATCAGCTCCTCTATCTTGCTGACATTGAGGGAGAGGTTGTTGTCCTGGCATCACACTGCCAGGTCTCTGACCTCCTCCCTATAGGCTGTCTCATCAGCTCCTCTGTCTTGCTGACATTGAGGGAGAGGTTGTTGTCCTGGTGCCACACTGCCAGGTCTCTGACTTCCTCCCTATAGGCTGTCTCATCAGCTCCTCTGTCTTGGTGACATTGAGGGAGAGGTTGTTGTCCTGGCATCACATTGCCAGGTCTCTGACCTCCTCCCTATAGGCTGTCTCATCAGCTCCTCTGTCTTGCTGACATTGAGGGAGAGGTTGTTGTCCTGGCACCACACTGCCAGGTCTCTGACCTCCTCCCTATAGGCTGTCTCATCAGCTCCTCTGTCTTGGTGACATTGAGGGAGAGGTTGTTGTCCTGGCATCACATTGCCAGGTCTCTGACCTCCTCCCTAAAGGTTGTCTCATCATCGTTGGTTGTCAGGCCTACCACCGTTTCGTTGTCAGGAAACTTAATGACGGTGTTGGAGTCATGCGCAGCCACACAGTCATGGGTGAACAGGAAATACAGGGTGTCTGGAATGATGGTGTTGATGTGAGCCATTACCAACCTTTCAAAGCATTTCATGGCTATAGGTGTTAGTGATACTGGATAGTTACCTTGGCGTTCTTCGGCACATGGACTATGGTGGTCTGCTTGAAACAGGTTGGTATTACAGACTTGGACAGGGAAAGCTTGAAAAGACACTTGCCAGTTGGTTAGCGCATGCTCGCAGTACACTTCCTGGTAATCCGTCTGGCCCTGTTGACTTGTTTAAAGGTCTTACTCACATCGGCTGAGGAGAGCATGATCACACAGTCTTCCAGAACAGCTGGTGCTCTCATGCATGTTTCAGTGTTATTTGCCTCGACGCGAGCAAAGAAGTAGTTTAGCTCGTCTGGTAGGCTCGTGTCACTGGGCAGCTCTCGGCTGTGCTTCCCTTTGTAGTCTATACTGGTTTGCAAGACCTGTCACATCTGTGATAGTTTACAAACCCTGCCACATCCTAGACCGTCATTGTAAATAAGAATTTGTTCCTAACTGACTTGCCTAGTTAAATAACAGTTAAATAAATAAAATAAAATAAAAAAAATCTGTCGCGTGTGAGTGCATAGTAGGATTCAGTCTTTGTCCTGTATTGACACTTTGCCAGTTTGATGACTTGTCGGAGGTCGTAGCAGGATTTATTATGAGCGTCCGGATTAGTGCGGATGTTGCCTGTAATCCATGGCTCAATCAAGTTGTAGAAACATCTCAAGGATAATCAATGGAAACATGATCCACCTGAGCTCAATTTCGAGCCTCCTAGCAAATGGTCTGAATTCTTACGGAAATGCTTTGTCATTATGGGGTATTATGTGTAGATTGAGAAAAATAATAATTTAATACATTTTATAATAAGGCTGTAACGTATCAAAATGTGGAACAGGTGAAGGGGTCTGAACACTTTCCCAGTTGGTTCCCCGTTGGTTTTGGTATTGTAACCTGCGTGTCATGAACGTGTCTGGTAGGGAAAGACAAAATCATCCAGTTTGTTCATCATGTAATGCTGTGAGATGTACCAGACTCAGAACCCACAGCAGTGAAATCCTCTGGGTCATTTAACATGGGATAAAGTCAACCAAATAAATGTATTACAAAACATAACAACTATTACTCTTATGTTACACTACTTTGATATCTGTGTATATCTATGAATAATATAATGGGTATTATAATACTGTAACACACACACATACAGGCACACACACACAAACACACACACAAGCACACACACACATGCACATACACACGTGTGTGACCCTAACCTGGTTAAAAAGGGAAACAGGGACCACCAATCATCTGAAATTAGTTTTCAGTAGCAGCCTAGCAGTGCTGACATTACTCATTAGGAGTGAACCTGCAGGTAGCTGTGTGTCTGTGTGTGTGTCTGTGTGTGTCTGTGTGTGTGTCTGTGTGTGTGTCTGTGTGTGTGTCTGTGTGTATGTCTGTGTGTGTCTATGTGTGTGTCTGTGTGTCTGTCTGTGTGTGTGTCTGTGTGTGTGTCTGTGTGTGTGTCTGTGTGTCTGTCTGTGTGTGTGTCTGTGTGTGTGTCTGTGTGTGTCTGGGAGAGAGAGGGAGACTGTCGGGGGTTTAACTCAGTGGGAGGGTGAGAGGAGGGGAGATGAGAAGGAAAACAGAATGGGCGGAGAAAGAGGGAGGGTAACATGGTGATAATATACACTGTTGAATGTCAGGGGAGCAACCAGAGAAGAGAGGGAGTGGAGAAGAGAGAGGGAGGGAGGTGAAAGAGGTGGATAATGCCGTTGTAATACACTGTCGGGTCTGGTATAAATGGCTCAAAGGTGGAGGGAAAGGATGAACAGAAGGGATGAACAGAGGAGGATGGTGAAAGGGAGGGAGGGGGTAGGATGAAGAAAGCAGAATTAGAGGTCTATTGAAACATCTAGTCAATAGATGGTCTAAACAATGTATGAGGGGGGAGAGAGAGAGAGAGACAGGGAGAAAGGGAGAGAGACAGGGAGAAAGGGAGAGAGAGGGGGAGAGAGAGGGGGGGAGAGAGAGACAGGGTGGGAGAGAGAGACAGGGAGGGAGAGAGAGAGGGGGGAGAGAGGGGGGAGAGAGGGGAGAGAGAGAGGTGGAGAGAGAGAGAGACAGAGACAGAGACAGAGACAGGGAGAGAGAGAAACAGGGAGGGAGAGAGAGAGGGGGAGAGAGAGGGGAGAGAGAGAGGGAGAGAGAGAAACAGGGAGAGAGAGAGAGACAGACAGGGAGGGAGAGATAGGGGGAGAGAGGGGAGAGTGAGAAAGAGGGGGGGAGAGAGAGGGGGGAGAGAGCGAGACAGAGAGAGACAGAGAGAGAGAGAAAGGGGGAGAGAGAGAGGGGAGGAGAGAGAGAGAGGGAGCGACAGAGAGGGAAAGAGAGGGGAGGGGGGGAGAGAGACGGGGAGAGAGACGGAGAGAGGGAGAGGGGGACAGATTGGGGGGAGAGAGCGAGAGACAGAGGGGAGAGAGAGAAGATAACCCTTAGTTATCTCTGCACACTCTTGAGGTTACAGAATCCATAGCAGCCAATGAATCTAGTGAACCCAAGTCTAAATGAATACACCTCACTGTACATTCCCAGAGACCACTCTCTGTTTCTCTGTCTCTCTACTCTATCTTTATGAGATTAGAGAATACAATTGGACAATTATGAGTTAATTCAGTTAGCAACGTCACATGTTTCACAAAGCTTATATCCCATGGTTATGAATCTGTCAGTATTATTCAAGGAACAGCTCAATCTTTTGTGGGGGAACATTGATAACTGATGATTCCCTGATATGCAAACATAGATATATGGTATGGACTCATACTACATTCATGAAACCAGAGCGATTTCAAACCAGTTTTCTCGTTCACCAACCCAACACCATCAGACCTAGATGACCTCATCATGACCTGAGTCTCAGGCAGCATGATCCCAAACCTCATCATGACCTGAGTCTCAGGCAGGTCTACCTTGTTGTGACAGCATGATCCCAAACCTCATCATGACCTGAGTCTCAGGCAGCATGATCCCAAACCTCATCATGACCTGAGTCTCAGGCAGGTCTACCTTGTTGTGACAGCATGATCCCAAACCTCATCATGACCTGAGTCTCAGGCAGGTCTACCTTGTTGTGACAGCATGATCCCAAACCTAATCATGACCTGAGTCTCAGGCAGGTCTACCTTGTTGTGACAGCATGATCCCAAACCTCATCATGACCTGAGTCTCAGGCAGGGCTACCTTGTTGTGACAGCATGATCCCAAACCTCATCTGCTACATTTACACATGATTGATACACTATGTGTCCTGTATGGCCAAGGTTATAACAACCACCTGACCTGTGATGAACCTGTCCCGGTGATGTTGGTGGAGTAGATAGAGCAGCATGACAGTTGAAGGATAGTACTTGTCGTTGACACATCACTGCACACAGGCACATAGCCAAGTCAACATTGACACCCTTAAAAATGACCATGTCAGTCTGTAGACATGTAATACATATTGTGTGTGTGTGTGTGTGTGTGTGTGTGTGCTTTCCATTCTGAAAAAAGTAAAACCTCCAATAACAATGTAACTGGTCTACTCTGTACATAGTGTTGAACATCAGTTTTCCTCATGTCCCATGCAGGCTTCCATAACGTTGTCATAACGCTGTCATATTGCTGTCATAATGCTGTTATAATGCTGTCATATTGCCATCATAATGCTGTCATAACACTGTCATAATGTTGTCATAACACTGTCATAATGCTGTAATAATGTTGTCATAACGCTGTCATAATGTTGTCGTAACACTGTCATAATGTTGTCAACACTGTCATATTGTTGTCATAACACTGTCATAATGCTGTCATAATGTTGTCATAACACTGTCATAATGTTGTCATAACACTGTCATAACACTGCCATAATGCTGTCTTAATGTTGTCATAACACTGTCATAATGCTGTCATAATGTTGTCATAACGCTGTCATAACACTGTCATAACGTTGTCATAACACTGTCATAATGCTGTAAAAATGTTATCATAATGCTGTCATAATGTTGTCATAACACTGTCATAATGCTGTAATAATGTTGTCATAACGCTGTCATAATGTTGTCATAACACTGTCATAATGCTGTAATAATGTTGTCATAATGCTGTCATAATGTTGTCGTAACACTGTCATAATGTTGTCATAACACTGTCATAATGTTGTAATAATGTTGTCATAACACTGTCATAACACTGTCATAATGTTGTCATAACACTGTCGTAATGCTGTCATAACACTCTCATATTGTTGTCATAACATTGTCATAATGCTGTAATAATGTTGTCATAACGCTGTCATAATGTTGTCGTAACACTGTCATATTGTTGTCATAACACTGTCATAATGCTGTCATAATGTTGTCATAACACTGTCATAATGTTGTCATAACACTGTCATAACACTGCTATAATGCTGTCTTAATGTTGTCATAACACTGTCATAATGCTGTCATAACACTCTCATATTGTTGTCATAACATTGTCATAATGCTGTAATAATGTTGTCATAACGCTGTCATATTGTTGTCATAACATTGTCATAATGCTGTCATAATGTTGTCATAACACTGTCATAATGTTGTCATAACACTGTCATAACACTGCCATAATGCTGTCTTAATGTTGTCATAACACTGTCATAATGCTGTCATAATGTTGTCATAACGCTGTCATAACACTGTCATAACGTTGTCATAACACTGTCATAATGCTGTAATAATGTTGTCATAATGCTGTCATAATGTTGTCATAACACTGTCATAATGCTGTAATAATGTTGTCATAACGCTGTCATAATGTTGTCGTAACACTGTCATAATGTTGTAATAATGTTGTCATAACACTGTCATAACACTGTCATAATGTTGTCATAACACTGTCGTAATGCTGTCATAACACTCTCATATTGTTGTCATAACATTGTCATAATGCTGTCATAATGTTGTCATAACACTGTCATAATGTTGTCATAACACTGTCATAACACTGCCATAATGCTGTCATAATATTGTCATAACACTGTCATAATGCTGTCATAATGTTGTCATAATGCTGTCATAAAGCTGTCATAATGTTGTCATAATGTTGTCATAATGCTGTCATAATGTTGTCATAACACTGTCATAATGCTGTCATAATGTTGTCTTAACACTGTCATAATGTTGTCATAACGCTGTCATAATGTTGTCATAATGCTGTCATAATGTTGTCATAACTCTGTCATAATGTTGTCATAACGCTGTCATAACGCTGTCATAATGTTGTCATAACACTGTCATAATGTTGTCATAGCGCTGTAATAACGCTGTCATAATGTTGTCATAACGCTGTCATAATGTTGTCATAATGCTGTCATAATGTTGTCATAACACTATCATAATGTTGTCATAACGCTGTCATAACGCTGTCATAATGTTGTCATAACGCTGTCATAATGTTATCATAACGCTGTCATAATGTTGTCATAATGCTGTCATAATGTTGTCATAACATTGTCATAATGTTGTCATAACGCTGTCATAATGTTGTCATAACGCTGTCATAATGTTGTCATAACGCTGTCATAATGTTGTCATAACGCTGTCATAATGTTGTCATAACGCTGTCATAATGTTGTCATAACGCAGTCATAATGTTGTCATAATGCTGTCATAATGTTGTCATAACACTGTCATAATGTTGTCATAATGCTGTCATAATGTTGTCATAACACTATCATAATGTTGTCATAACGCTGTCATAAAGCTGTCATAATGTTGTCATAACTCTACCATAACACTGTCATAATGTTGTCATAACGTTGTCAGAAAGCTGTCATAACGCTGTCATAATGTTGTCATAACGCTGTCATAATGTTGTCATAATGCTGTCATAACTCTGCCATAACACTGTCATAATGTTGTCATAACGTTGTCAGAAAGCTGTCATAATGCTGATCTGTAGTGATGGCCATCTGTTGGTGCTTGTACACAGTAGCTCATACTATAGGAGATGCAGGAAGTGACAGGTATATTTTGAATCTGTCTTTGCTGATAGTTACTCATGTCTCACTTGGAAAAGAGATCCCATTCTCAATTTCTTTCTAAATAAAGGATGAATAAAACTACAAGTAGTATTCACAAGCGAGGAAAGCAATGTAAAGTATGTATTTACTAATGAGCAGAAGAGATATAAAGTAATATAAATAGATACTTCAGTATTAATTAGATCCCCAAGGCAGCAGCTACTCTTCCTGGGGTCCAAACAGGGTTAAAACCATTACATCACAACAAAACACAACATCAGCCTACATCATCAATAAAACAATACATCATACAATACATTATTACATCATTCATCTAATATTACACATTTACAATATAAAATCCGCAATACCACAATCTCTTCACATTCCGCGTTGTTCCATAAGGTGCAGTTAATGTATTCATGGTTCGATGTAGTACTGTGCCTTTCCCAGAGTCTGTTCTGGACTTGGAGACTGTGAAGAGACCCCTGGTGGCATGCCTTGTGGGGAATGCATGGGTGTCTGAGCTGTGTGCTAGCTGTTTGAACAGACAGTTTGGTGCTTTGAACAGGTCAATACCTCTCATAAAGACCAGTAGTGAGAGATTGATGTGCACATTATTGATGTTAGTCCTACATGTACATTTAAGGGCCAGCTGTGCTGCTCTGTTCTGGGCCATCTGGAATTTGCCTATGTTCTACTTTGCAGCACTTGACCATATAACTGGACAGCAGTCCAGGTGTGATAAAACGAAAGCCTGCAGGACTGGTTTAGTTGATAGTGATGTCAAGAAATCAGAGCGGTGCTTAATCACAGACAGACCTCTCCCCGTCTTAGATACCTTTGCGTCTGTATGTTTGACCATGTCATTTTAATATCCAGGGTTATACCCATTTTCAAGTCGAGGATGTCATTGTGACAGCAAAATAATCTATAATTTCTGTGCAAGTGGACCAATAAAGATGTTCTCTAGTGAAGGTATGTACAGAGATATGAAGTATGTCACTATTAGGAGATGTTTGAGGCAGCGATGGGTGACCTGGTAAGTAGGCACTTAGAATGTTGATCGTTTAAAGTCTTGTTCATTCCACGATGTTGCCTACTACATCTTGTTGTGTTACATGTTTCATAATGTTTCACCCCTAAAGCACTGGGATTTTACAGTTCTTCACACCTGATAGAATGCTGTAGTGAGAGAAATACAAAGAGAGGGTTAGAAAGAAAAGAGAGACGGAGAGAGAGAGAGGTAGAGAGTGAAAGAGACACAGAGCGAGAGAGAGAGAGAGACAGAGAAGGAGAGAGAGACAGAGAGGAGAGAGAGAGAGAAAAAGAGAGACGGAGAGAGAGGTAGAGAGTGAAAGAGACACAGAGCGAGAGAGAGAGAGAGACAGAGAAGGAGAGAGAGACAGAGAGGAGAGAGAGAGAGAAAAAGAGAGACGGAGAGAGAGGTAGAGAGTGAAAGAGACACAGAGCGAGAGAGAGAGAGAGACAGAGCGAAGGAGAGAGAGATGAACAGTGTGCAGTCTTCCATATAAACTCTCTCATATTAATATCTCATTATGTACTATTTGATAGCTGAATGTTGATGATGTGCATATTGTCATTCCAGATTGTAATGAGCTGCAGAAGTTTTCAGCTTCACATTTTATGTTTAGCTTAATGGAGAGAAATTTGACTTGTCTCTGCCAGTTTGCATTGGGATTGACCGACCTGACTTCTATGGCCCATAAAATATTGTTTAAACCTTAAATTAACATTATATGAATGTTGTAAGAGTTTTAGGAGTTGAAATACTGATCCCATTTAGATGCTTTGCAAGGGGCTGCGGCTTGATATGGGGAGTTAACCTTGGCTGTTTGAAATGAAGGGCCCATATGCAGAGTACATGGATGGACAGAGGAGAAGACATTGAAAGCACTTCATATTGCTGTTTGTGGTGTGTGTGTGTGTGTGTGTGTGTGTGTGTGTGTGTGTGTGTGTGTGTGTGTGTGTGTGTGTGTGTGTGTGTGTGTGAGAGAAAGAGAACCAACGAGTGAAGGATGAGGAAACATGGTAACTCGTCAGAGAGACAGATAGATGGAGAGATGGAGAGAGGTAGTGTGGTGTGTGTGTGCAGTCTGCTCCGCTGGGTTCTACTAAACCGTTTTATCAGTCTGTTAGCAACCATCCTTAAATGTTTATTGATGTGTGTGCGTGCGTGCGCCTGCCTGCGTGTAGATAAACACCTCAGTCTAACCAGCGAGCCTCATGGGCCATTAAACCGCAGGCATGGTCCACAGACCGCTAATGAGCCTCACTGTCACATCAAAACACAGCAAACCAGGCTAACGCTATGCTAACATTAGCGTCAGCTGCCAGACAGGCAGGCCGTAATGGGGAGGCGATGATTGTCTTTGCAAACATCTCATGGGACAGATTTTGGACCTGAATGTCAGTAGAAATTGCTAACTGGCCAGTGCCCAAAATCCTTAAGTTCCATCCCTGGATCAAGGGTTCAAAGTTCATTGATTGGTCATACAGGGCTGAATCCGTTTACGTGAGATCAGAAACTGTGGTTCGTTCTTTTGCCTTCAAGCTAACCGAGCCACAGACCTAGCTTAACAGCACTTCATTAACTTAGGATTGCTATGGCATTTAGCATTTTCTGTTCATGGTTGTCATAACATATGTAGTCTTACAGTATGAGCCCAAGTCTTAGCATTGTCTTTAAGCTGATCATCTAAACAATAACCACACATGGAAGATTCAGCGTTGTTCTTCTACAAGCCCATACAAGCCTTAAGGCAAAGTGTATGTTGACCGTAAAACGCTCGTAAAATGTACATAACAGGAACAAATAAACAGAATGTAGACAGAAGACCATTTTGTTGGCAGTCTATACACACATACACACACAGACACACAGACACACAGACACACACACACACACACACACACACACACACAGACACACAGACACACACACACAGACACACGCACACAGACACACGCACACACACACACACACACACACACACACACACACACACACACACACACACACACACACACACACACACACACAGACACACAGAGACACACACACACACACACACACACACACACACAGACACACAGACACACACGCACACACACAGACACACACGCACACACACACACACACACAGACACACAGAGACACACACACACACAGACACACAGACACACACACACAGACACACACGCACACACACACACACACACACACACACACACACATGCGGTTATGGTGGTTTATAGGCTTTATGCCTACGGTGTTTAGGTGGGGTTCAGATTGTAATGAATCATAAATATGCAGATGATGACTCCATCTCTGGTGCTTTCCTCTTGAATTATTCAACATGCAGACAAACTGTGTGTTTGATTGTGTGTGTGTGCGTGTGTGTGCGTGTGTGGGTGTTTGGGGGATAAGCGTACACTAAGGATCTAGATATATCTCTTCAATCTCCAATCTTTCTCACTCCAAATGTGAACTGAAATAACTCAGGCTGAAGTTAGGAGGAAGACGGAGAACTTTTTCCCTTTATTTTCTCACTCACTATTTCTCTCTTTGGTATTTCCCTTCCATTTCTGTCTCTTTCCATAGCGCATTTTTCTGCCTCCACTCTTCCTCCCACCGCCTCTCCCACTCAGTATAGATGATCTATGGGGGACCAGTGAAGGTGGCACTGTAGCTTTCTAGGACCAGGTGTGCTGACCATTGATCTATACATTCTATAGTGTAGCTGACTCATAAAGGACCATGGCATTAGGTGGGGGGGGGGGGGGGGGGGTGCATCATCCACGTCACACGTGGCTCAGGACATACCAAGTCATCATGGGACATTCTTGGCTGCATAAGTGACACACTTTGTACTCTAGCTGTCCAGGACCAAGACTGGGGACCATTGATGTGTAGTATATAATATATAGAGATGAGTTATGATGGACTCAGAGGTCCAGACAGACTAGATGGAATGTATAGGTGTAAGGCAGGGCTCTCCAACCCTGTTCCTGGAGAGATACCCTCCTGTAGGTAGGTTTTCACTCCAACCCTCTTCCTGGAGAGATACCCTCCTGTAGGTTTTCACTCCAACCCTCTTCCTGGAGAGATACCCTCCTGTAGGTAGGTTTTCACTCCAACCCTCTTCCTGGAGAGATACCCTCCTGTAGGTTTTCACTCCAACCCTCTTCCTGGAGAGATACTCTCCTGTAGGTTTTCACTCTAACCCTCTTCCTGGAGAGATACCCTCCTGTAGGTTTTCAGGTATTTCTCCAGGAAGAGGTTTGGAGTGAAAACCTACAGGAGGGTGTCTCTCCAGTAGTTATCCAGGAACAGGGTTGGAGTGAAAACCTACAGGAGGGTATCTCTCCAGGAACAGGGTTGGAGTGAAAACCTACAGGAGGGTGTCTCTCCAGGAACAGGGTTGGAGTGAAAACCTACAGGAGGGTATCTCTCCAGTAGGTCTCCAGGAACAGGGTTGGAGTGAAACCCTACAGGAGGGTATCTCTCCAGTAGGTCTTCAGGAACAGGGTTGGAGTGAAAGCCTACAGGAGTATATCTCTCCAGTAGTTCTCCAGGAACAGGGTTGGAGTGAAAACTTACCTACAGGAGGGTATCTCTCCAGGAAGAGGGTTGGAGTGAAAACCTACAGGAGGGTATCTCTCCAGGAAGAGGGTTGGAGTGAAAACCTACAGGAGGGTATCTCTCCAGGAACAGGGTTGGAGTGAAAACCTACAGGGGAATATCTCTCCAGGAACAGGGTTGGAGTGAAAACCTACAGGAGGGTATCTCTCCAGTAGTTCTCCAGGAACAGGGTTGGAGTGAAAACCTACAGGAGGGTATCTCTCCAGTAGGTATCCAGGAACAGGGTTGGAGTGAAAACCTACAGGAGGGTATCCAGTAGGTCTCCAGGAACAGGGTTGGAGTGAAAGCCTACAGGAGGGTATCTCTCCAGTAGTTCTCCAGGAACAGGGTTGGAGTGAAAGCCTACAGGAGGGTATCTCTTCAGTAGTTCTCCAGGAACAGGGTTAGAGTGAAAACCTACCTACAGGAGGGTATCTATCCAGGAAGAGGGTTGGAGTGAAAACCTACAGGAGGGTGTCTCTCCAGGAACAGGGTTGGAGTGAAAACCTACAGGAGGGTATCTCTCCAGTAGTTCTCCAGGAACAGGGTTGGAGTGAAAGCCTACAGGAGGGTATCTCTCCAGTAGGTCTCCAGGAACAGGGTTGGAGTGAAAGCCTACAGGAGGGTAGCTCTCCAGTAGGTCTCCAGGAACAGGGTTGGAGTGAAAGCCTACAGGAGGGTATCTCTCCAGTAGTTCTCCAGTAACAGGGTTGGAGTGAAAGCCTGCAGGAGGGTATCTCTCCAGTAGGTCTCCAGGAACAGGGTTGGAGTGAAAGCCTACAGGAGGGTATCTCTCCAGTAGTTCTCCAGTAACAGGGTTGGAGTGAAAGCCTACAGGAGGGTATCTCTCCAGTAGGTCTCCAGGAACAGGGTTGGAGTGAAAGCCTACAGGAGGGTATCTCTCCAGTAGGTCTCCAGGAACAGGGTTGGAGTGAAAGCCTACAGGAGGGTATCTCTCCAGTAGTTCTCCAGTAACAGGGTTGGAGTGAAAGCCTGCAGGAGGGTATCTCTCCAGTAGGTCTCCAGGAACAGGGTTGGAGTGAAAGCCTACCCTATCTGGGGACATAATTGGAAATCAATGAAAAGGATATTGCACATTCTATGTCAAATCAGATTTTCAGCTGTACATTAGTAACTCATAAAGCCAAGGACATGTTGATCCTATTCTCTAACCACTTCTTCACCTCACCTCTTTCTCCTCTTCCTCCTCTTCCTCTCTCCCTTTCAATCTCTACCTATACCCTCTCTCGCTCCTCTCTCCCCTCTACCTCAGACCGCCCTGCTGCCATGACGACCAAGGAGGAGGGTCCCGGAGCAGCGGGGGCGGTGGCCGTCTCCATCGTCAGGGACGACGAGATGCCCCTACCCCGCCGTGGCTCCTCCCTCGAGGAAGAGGAGGCGGAGGAAGAGCGGCGGATGGAGCGGAGGATGGAGGGATCGATCATAGAAGAACGAGTGATGGAAGAAGAGGAGTGCAATGGTGACAATAATGATGATGATGATGCGGGCAGTGACATCAGCACCCTAATAGTTCCGTATCCTGAGCTGGCTCCGGTCATCTTCTTCTGTCTCAAGCAGACCACGTTCCCCAGGAGCTGGTGTATACGTGCCGTGTCCAGCCCATATCCTTTAACACTATGACCTCTGACCTCTAACCCCTTACCCTTCAACTTGCTTTGTTGTGTGTAAGTACGGTATAAGTGTGTGGAGCTGGTGTATACGTGCCGCGTCAGGCCCATATCCTTTACACTATGACCTATGACCTCTCACCTCTCATCTGTCACCAGCAGGTGAGAACAGTATCAGTGTTTCTGTGCAACAGTAACAGTAGATCCAGAGTCCTTAACATAAAACTGGCCATGCATACAGTTGGACTCCAGAGCAGGCAGATAGGCAAACACACACACGCTGAGAGTGTGTGTGAGGACCGACAGGGGTGCTAGATTTCCCAGAGTGCATTGGGCTGGATCGGTGACAGAATCTAAGCAGTCAGCTGTGTAATCCTGTGCATTTATCCAGGGTGACTGTGTCTGTGTATCTGTCTGTGTGTGTGTTTATCCAGGGTCACTTTCACAAAGGACTGCTATTACAGTGAATTACAGTGAATTACAGTGTGTTCCTATGTGTCTGTATACAGCATATACAGTGCATTTAAAATGTATTCAGACCCCTTCATTTTGTTACCTTATAGCCTTATTCTAAAATGGATTAAATTACATTTTTCCTCATCAATCTGCACACACTACCCCATAATGACAAAGCGAAAACAGGTTTTTAGAAATGTTTGCAAATTGATAAAAAAAATTAATCTCTGCAGCACTCCACCAATCAGGCCTTTATGGTAGAGTAGCCAGACGGAAGCCACTCTTCAGTAAAAGGCAAATGACAGCCAGCTTGGAGTTTGCCAAAAGGCACCTAAAAAACTCAGACCATCAGAAACAAGATTCTCTGGTCTGATGAAACCAAGATTGAACTCTTTGGCCTGAATGCCAAGCGTCACATCCGGAGGAAACCTGGTACCATCCCTACGGTGAAGCATAGTGGTGGAAGCGTCCTGCGGCGGGGATGTTTTTCAGCGGCAGGGACTGGGAGACTAGACAGGATTGAGGCAAAGATGAACTGAGCAAAGTAAAGAGAGATCCTTGATGAAAACCTGCTCCAGAGTGCTCAGGACCTCAGACTGGGGGTGAAGGTTCACCTTCCAACAGGACAACGACCCTAAGCACACAGCCAAGACAACACAGGTGTGGCGTCGGGACAAGTCGCTGAATGTCCTTGAGTGGCCCAGCCAGAGACCGGACTTGAACCCATCTCGGGAGAGACCTGAAAATAGCTGTGCAGCAACGCTTTCCATCCAACCTGACAGAGCTTGAGAGGATCTACAGAGAAGAATAGGAGAAATTCCCCAAATACAGGTGTGCCAAGCTTGTAGCGTCATACCCAAGAAGACTCAAGGCTGTAATCGCTGCCAAAGGTGCTTCAACAAAGTCCTAAGGGTCTGAATACTTTGTTTTCTAAAACATTTTTTGGGCTTTGTCATTAGATTGTGTGTAGATTGATGAGGGGGAAAACAATTTAATCCATTTCACAATACAGCTGTTATGTAACAAAATGTTGAAAAAGTCAAGGGGTCTGAATACTTCCTGAATGCACTGTATATGGTCTCTTTCCAGTTCTTGTGCAGTTAGAGTGAACATTATGTGGAGGGTTGAATGTGAAGGCTGCAGTTAGTGTGAACATTATGTGGAGTGTTGAATGTGAAGGCTGCAGTTAGTGTGAACATTATGTGGAGTGTTGAATGTGAAGGCTGCAGTTACTGTGAACACTAAGTGTTATCATGTCCAATGTCTGGGAGAGAGCATTTGTTTGAGTTAGTGCTTGGGTGGGAATATGTGTGTGAGTATTGGGAGGAACTGTATTTTTACCAAGGTGTGTGTGTGTGTTTGTTTGTGTGTTTGTGCCAATGTAGGTGTGTGTCACTTTCCTGATAAACCCAGCACTGCTGAGTCCCACACAGAGCAAAACAAGGAAGAGACCTGTATTCTCTCTCTGTGTTATCTGTTCTGTTCACAAGCCCAGCGCTGTTGATACCTCTGTTTGTTCCCTCATACAGAACAGGTCTAGCCCAACACACACGCACGCACGCACGCACGCACACACACACACACACACACACACACACACACACACACACACACACACACACACACACACACCAATAACAATATACTTGATCGCCATCCACAGGACATGTACAGTATATGGATGTGGATAAGGGCCAGTTCAAATGGCACCCTATTCCCTACATAGTGCACTACTTTTGACCAGAGCACTATATAGGAAATAGGGTGTCATTTGGGATGCACACCAGGAGTTAGTGAAAGGAACTGAATGGGCACTGATCCAACTGGGTGGATTTCTAGTAGGACTAAAGGGACAGATAGAGGGAGCGAGGGATGGAGAAAGAAAAGAGAGTTTGGTATAGTGTAGGGAAAAATAGTTTAGGGGAGAGTGGGGTAAGTTGATGGTTTTACATTCAGCATCATTCCATCAAGTGAAATATAGTATTCTTTCTAACATGTATTTCAGGATGTGGTGTAACCCTGGAAATAAGCATAACTTAGCCTGGGTATGGGGTAAGTTGACCTACGAGGCAGGGTAAGTTCAATTATGAATTGTGTGTATGGTTTCCCAGAAACATGAGTGGCTTTACTTACCCCTTTGGCTCAACTTACCAATTTGGCTGAACTTACCCCTCTCCCACAGAGAACTAGTGAGAGGGAGAGATACTGCAGGGGACAGAGAAATACTGAGAGAGGGAGAGATACTGCAGGGGACAGAGACATAGTGAGAGAGGGAGAGATACTGCAGGGGACAGAGACATAGTGAGAGAGGGAGAGAGATACTGCAGGGGACAGAGACATAGTGAGAGAGAGAGAGATACTGCAGGGGACAGAGACATAGTGAGAAAGAGAGATACTGCAGGGGACAGAGACATAGTGAGAGAGGGAGAGAGATACTGCAGGAGACAGAGACATAGTGAGAGAGGGAGAGATACTGCAGGGGACAGAGACATAGTGAGAGAGGGAGAGAGATACTGCAGGGGACAGAGACATAGTGAGAGAGGGAGAGAGATACTGCAGGGGACAGAGACATAGTGAGAGAGGGAGAGAGATACTGCAGGGGACAGAGACATAGTGAGAGAGGGAGAGAGATACTGCAGGGGACAGAGACATAGTGAGAGAGGGAGAGAGATACTGCAGGGGACAGAGACATAGTGAGAGAGGGAGAGAGATACTGCAGGGGACAGAGACATAGTGAGAGAGGGAGAGAGATACTGCAGGGGACAGAGACATAGTGAGAGAGGGAGAGAGATACTGCAGGAGACAGAGACATAGTGAGAGAGGGAGAGATACTGCAGGGGACAGAGACATAGTGAGAGAGGGAGAGAGATACTGCAGGGGACAGAGACATAGTGAGAGAGGGAGAGAGATACTGCAGGGGACAGAGACATAGTGAGAGAGGGAGAGAGATACTGCAGGGGACAGAGAAATAGTGAGAGAGGGAGAGAGATACTGCAGGGGATACAGACATAGTGAGAGAGGGAGAGAGATACTGCAGGGGATACAGACATAGTGAGAGAGGGAGAGAGATACTGCAGGGGACAGAGACATAGTGAGAGAGGGAGAGAGATACTGCAGGGGACAGAGACATAGTGAGAGAGGGAGAGAGATACTGCAGGGGACAAAGAAATAGTGAGAGAGGGAGAGAGATACTGCAGGGGACAGAGACATAGTGAGAGAGGGAGAGAGATACTGCAGGGGACAGAGAAATAGTGAGAGAGGGAGAGAGATACTGCAGGGGACAGAGACATAGTGAGAGAGGGAGCGAGATACTGCAGGGGACAGAGACATTGTGAGAGAGGGAGAGAGATACTGCAGGGGACGGAGACATAGTGAGAGAGGGAGAGAGATACTGCAGGAGATAGAAACATAGGGAAAGAGGGAGAGAGATACTGCAGGGGACAGAGACATAGTGAGAGAGGGAGAGAGATACTGCAGGGGACAGAGACATAGTGAGAGAGGGAGAGAGATACTGCAGGGGACAGAGACATAGTGAGAGAGGGAGAGAGATACTGCAGGGGACAGAGACATAGTGAGAGAGGGAGAGAGATACTGCAGGAGATAGAAACATAGTGAGAGAGGGAGAGAGATACTGCAGGAGATAGAGACATAGTGAGAGAGGGAGAGAGATACTGCAGGGGACAGAGACATAGTGAGAGAGGGAGAGAGATACTGCAGGAGATAGAAACATAGGGAAAGAGGGAGATGTGGGAGGAGAGAGACTGTCCCTGTCCTAATACCCATTCTAGCGTACTACGTACCTAAATACTCATTGTGGCATTTGATATTGTAGAATTCACTGTTGTTTTCCAACTCACATGTTTGACAGCAGCTGATATTCAGATAAATTGACGCACTACCAAAATGAACGAATGGTGGGAGTCAGCGCGATCGTCATTTGGTGACGCATTCGGAGTAGTATTTTAGAAAAGTCACATACTATAACATTTCTTTTTCCGCGTACTATTTAGTACACTAGTATGGGTATGCGGAGGAGAAAAAGTGAAGTGGCAGGAAAAATATATTAAGAGGCATGTAATAAACAAACGAAACCAAGAAAGATAAAGTAACAAGATCTGAACCAAGTTAAGAAGGTAAGCAAAACGCTTTTCCTTCCTCTGCCTCTCTCTCTCTGTGTACCTCTCTCTCTCTCGATACCTGTTTCTTTGTGTGTGTTCCTGTGTGTGTTCCTGTGTGTGTGTGTGTGTGTGTGTGTGTGTGTGTGTGTGTGTGTGTGTGTGTGTGTGTGTGTGCTGGAACTGCAGATAAGGCTGAAGGATTTCAAACTAACTTTCTCGCTTTAAGAGCTATACTGCAGTGGCAGTGGGGATTTTGGCAGACGAGAAAAAGAACTCAGACCTCCCAGAATCTTCCAGAACTTTTTTCAACATTCTGGTTCTTTCTGCTTCTGCCTCCTTGGCTGTTTCATTTAGTGGTGCAACAGCGTTGGACGGATGTTACGTTAATTTCTGTCCCCTGCTGAAGGTTTTGTTTGCTTCTTGGGCACACTATTCATCAGTTCCTAATTGAAAATGATTTTCTGACATTTCCGGCACCCCGGGAGAAAGAGTTTCTCCTCTCTTTTCTCCCTGTTCTCAGTGGTTGTTAGTCTTGTTGTGTAGTAAAGTAAAGCTCAGATGGTACAGTGTGTACTTGAGAAAGGAGGGGTTTTCTCTAGGGACACTGAGCCTTCACATCAGGGGATGCCAGACGGCGACTGTTTGCTAAGAGAGAGAGGGAGAATCTGTGTGCGTGTCAAATTATTTTTGACAAATTCCTTTAATGAAACAAAATGAAATGACATTTACTGTGTCCCTTTGTCACTTCAGTAGTCCTCCATGCATCAGGTACTACTCTC
This sequence comes from Salmo trutta, assembly GCF_901001165.1. Lineage (NCBI taxonomy): Eukaryota > Metazoa > Chordata > Actinopteri > Salmoniformes > Salmonidae > Salmo > Salmo trutta. Next base: position 76,682,975 of record NC_042970.1, on the reverse strand, counting down.
CACACATTGCGTGTACATGCGTGGGTGTGCGTGTGTGTGTGTGTGTGTGTGTGTGTGTGCGTGCGTGCGTGCGTGTGTGTGTGTACGTGTGCGCATGCGTGCACGTGTCAGTGCACTGTAAGAGCCATGGCTGATTGAGCAACACTCTGGATTGATTGGTTAAATGAAATCCATTGTGGGTTTGAACACATTGAGGCCATCCACATGATCATGTTATTGTGCCCTGCCTTAATCAATGTCCCGGGGGACATGACTGGGATTGGCCCCTCACATTTGTTTTAATGACTGAAGTCAAGGCGGTGGGTGGATGGCGATATAACTAACACGCTGTGCTAGAACCAGGAACGGATAGACCACAGATGTCCAGGAAGGCTTAGCTACAGTAGGTCTTCATAGTGATCAGTGGCACTGCAGTCTCTTCCCTCCACAGATATCAGCTGGGATTTTATAGGGTCCAATCACACCACAGAAGTGCCTGTAAAGCATCTTAAAGAAAGATAGAGAGAGAGATAGCTAAAAGAAAGGAAAGCTGCAGACAGGGCATTATCCCTCCCTCCCTCCATCGGTAACCCTTACTTGCTCTTTTTAATGTTTCTGTATCCCCTTACGTACTATCCTTTATTTTCTCTGTCTTTTTTACTTACAGTTTTTTCCAATTGCTAACACACTAAAATGGCATGCACAGCACAATTATTTAAACTGACACACATTGAGCAAAACCTCTTCTCAAGTCTCCAAAAGTCTAAACACATTTTCTGCTTTACACACATTTAGCAATTCAAAATGGCACTTTTTAAATGCACTGCACGCGGTTCTCTGCATAAGACACAACAATCTGACATAAAGTCACATGTTTTCCGTTTCAAAACACTGCCATTCAAAATGACACTACATGAGCTAATTGGCCAATACATGTGCCACCTGGCCAAACACCTCAATGGTTAACAACAATGGAAGCCGTTGTAGAGAGAGGAAGAGGAAGAGGGAGGGTGAGAATGAGAGGGGGAGGAAGAGTGAGAGGTAGGGGTAGAGCTGGTAGAGGAGTTCATGGCCAAAGAAGACAACAACTTTCAAATGAAATCAGAGCAACCTTAGTTGATCATGTCATCAACCATGGGCTGACAATGCGAGAGGCTGGACAGAGAGTGCAGCTCAACTTCAGCCATTTTACTGTCGCCTGTGTCATCCGGACATTTAGACTGGAGTACAGGTATGTAACCAACATTTCTTTCACACTATGTAGTACACCCCATGTCATAGTGTATCAGTTGGGTGACACCTGTTTACTTCATGAATGGCTGATGTCATACACTAACTGCACACATTTCCTGTAGAATTTACTCTACTGTGGGGGAAATATCTTTAGGCTGCATTGTATATATATATATTATTTTTTTCTAAAGGACTGAGAGACGCAACCATGGTGGAGGAAGGGGCCAAATGTTCACCGGGTTACAGGAAGCTGCCATTGTAAACTTGGTTTTGGAAAATAATGAAATCAGATTACGAGAATTCAAAGCCACATCATCCAAGACAACACCATATTCAACAACATTCAACGAGTCAGTCTGTCCACATTGGCTCGCATTCTCAAGCGAAACCAAATCGGAATGAAACAACTTTATAAGTTGCCGTTTGAGAGAAACTCTCAAAGAAACAAAGATGTCAGACGAGCATATGTGGATGTAAGTACAACATTGACTGCAGTACACTACACGCAACATTGTTTCCCTGTGTACTGGATAACACCATATTGACTGCTTTTGTTCTTTGTTTTCAGGGAGGACTGGAAATGGATGCTCATGCAATCCCACATGAGTTCATCTTTATAGATGAGGCTGGGTTCAACCTAGCAAAGACCAGAAGAAGGGGGAGAAACGTCATTGGCCACAGAGCCATTATAGATGTTCCTGGCCAACGTGGTGGGAACATCACAATGTGCGCTGCCATCTCCAATACGCATGGTGTCCTCCACCGTCATGCCAACCTTGGACCATACAACACTGCCCATATTCTCACATTTCTGGACAGACTCCACAACATTCTCATACCACCAGAGCGTATGAATGATGCAGACCGTCAAAGAACCCGGTACGTTGTAGTATGGGACAACGTGAGCTTTCATCGTGCAGCCCCAGTCCAAAACTGGTTTGCTGACCACCCACCATTTCTCGTGCAATACCTCCCACCATACTCACCATTTCTGAACCCCATAGAAGAGTTATTTTCGGCATGGCGGTGGTGTCACGATCTTCGTCGTCTGATATTTCGAAATCACTGTCAGACCAATACGCAGCGGGCTGGGTGCTCCACATCATTTTATTAAATATGATGTACACGGAAAAAACTAAAAACAAGAATGATAAGGTGACAGTTTCACAGGCTATACAGATACTTAGCAGTGCGAAATAAAACAACCCCAGGAGAAAAACACACTCCTAATATATGACTCCCAATCAGGAACAACGATAACCAGCTCTTCCTGATCGGGAGCCACACAGACTAACAAAGAAACAGACATACTAGAAAAACCATACAACACAACCCTACTGCCACGTCCTGACCAAAATCTAATACAATTACTCCCTCTGCTAGTCAGGACGTGACAGTACCCCCCCCCCCCCCCCAAAGGTGCAGACCCCGGATGCACCTCAAAAGAAAATACAAAAATCCCCCAATACCACAAAAAAATCCCCCCTAAACAAAAAGGGAGGGAAGGGAGGGTGGCTGCCGTCAACGACGGCACTTGTGCTACATCCCCCCTCCCCAACCCACCTACACTGGAGGAGGCTCTGGTTCTGGCCTCCTGTCCTCCCGACTGACGACATAGTCTCTTGGTTCCGGACCGTAGGCAGACTCACTCAGTTCCGGGTTGCAGGCAGACTCATTTGGTTCAAAGCTGTAGGCAGACTCACACAGTTCATAGTTAATTTCAATCTCACCCGGTTCCGGGTCGCGGGCAGACTCACCCGGTTCCTGGTCGCGGGCAGACTCACTCGGTTCCTGGTCGTGGGCAGACTCACCCGGTTCCGGGTCGCGGGCAGACTCACCCGGTTCCGGGTCGCGGGCAGACTCACCCGGTTCCTGGTCGCGGACATACTCACCCGGTTCCTGGTCGCGGACAGACTCACCCGGTTCCGGGTCGCGGGCAGACTCACCCGGTTCCGGGTCGCGGGCAGACTCACCCGGTTCCGGGTCACGGGCAGACTCACCCGGTTCCGGGTTGCAGGCAGACTCACCCGGTTCCGGACAGTGGGCCGTCTCCCCCGGTTCCGGACAGTGGGCCGTCTCCCCCGGTTCCGGACAGTGGGCCGTCTCACCCAGTTCCGGACAGTGGGCCATCTCACCCAGTTCCGGACACTCTGGACGAGGCACTGTTGCCGGACACTCTGGACGAGGCACTGTTGCCGGACACTCTGGACGAGGCACTGTTGCCGGACACTCTGGACGAGGCACTGCTGCCGGACACTCTGGACGAGGCACTGCTGCCGGATACTCTGGACGAGGCACTGTTGCCGGATACTCTGGACGAGGCACTGTTGCCGGATACTCTGGACGAGGCACTGTTGCCGGATACTCTGGCCTGGTCTGACGCACTGGAAGCTTGATACGTGGTGCTGGTACTGGATGTGCCAGACTAGAGGTTCGCACTTCCGGGTCAGCACGAGAGGCAGGAACTGGAAAACCTGGGCCATGGAGGCGCACAGGTGGCCTTGATCGCACCTCCTGCATAACCCATCCTGGCTGGATGGAACTAGCAGCCCTGTACGAGCGGGGTGCTAGTACAGGGCGAACTGGGCTGTGCAGAGGCTTGATGGTTACCATGCATAGAGCGGGTGTAGAGTAGCCTGGTCCTAGGAGGCGTACCAGCGACCAGACGTGCTGCGCAGGCATCCTCCTACCAGGCTGAATGCCCACTCTAGCACGGCATCTGCGAGGGGCTGGAATAGCTCGCACCGGACTGTGCGAGCGTATGGGCGAGATCGTGCGCACTTCTTCAAACTTCGGCGCCCTCCACTCCATACGTTCCTCCATGTAAGCACGGATAGCTGGCTTATGGCTCTTCCTTGGCCTAGCCAAACTACCCGTGTGCCCCCAAAAAATGTTTCTTGGGGGTGCCTCTTGTGCTTCTCCATCAGCGCGTTCCTGGCCTCAGGCAGACTCCCTTGGTTCCGGGTCGCAGGCAGACTCCCTCGGTTCCGGGTCGCAGGCAGACTGCCTTCGGTTCCGGGTCGCAGGCAGACTCCCTCGGTTCCGGACTAGACACTGTTGCCGGATACTCTGGACTGCACACTGGCGCCGGATACTCTGGACTGCACACTGTTGCCGGATACTCTGGACTGCACACTGTTGCCAGATACTCTGGACTGCACACTGTTGCCGGATACTCTGGACTGCATACTGATGCCGGATACTCTGGACTGCACACTGATGCCGGATACTCTGGACTGCATACTGTTGCCGGATACTCTGGACTGCACACTGTTGCCGGATACTCTGGACTGCACACTATTGCCGAACTCTCGAAGCTGGGCTGACGCACTGGAAGCCTGATGCGTGGTGCTGGTACTGGATGTGCCAGTCTGGGGACACGCACCTCAGGGCTAGTGCGAGGAGTGGGAACAGGCTGAGTAGGACTAGGCTGACGCACTGGAAGCCTGATGCGTGGGGCTGGTAGTGGAGGTATCAGCCTGGGAACATGCACCTCAGGGCTAGTGCGGGGAGCGGGAACAGGACGAGTCGGACTGGGCTGACGCACTGGACCGTAGAGGCGTACTGGCGGTCTCGAGCGCAGAACTGGCATCGCTCTTACTGGCTGAATGCCCACTTCCCCCTGGCAAATGCGGGGCGCTGGTACTGTGCGTACTGGCCTAAAAATACTTGGCCTCGCCACAGTACCCATTACCCCGAAGCACGGGACCTGTCCAGTCACTGGTTGCCCAAAAAAGGTACGGGGATTTGGCCTGGGGCTCACTCCTCGCCCAGCCAAACTACCCGTGTGCTCCCCCCCCCAAAAAAAATCTTGGGGCTGCCTCTCGGGTTCCCTTAAATCCTCCACAGCCCTGGAAATGCCTCTCCTTAACTCTGCCCATGTCTCCTTTTCCCGACAGTCCATATCATATTCCCATCGCTCCCTTCTCCGCTGCTTGGTCCTATTGTGGTGGGAGATTCTGTAACGGCTGTCGTCGGGATTAGAGGACGAAAACGCAGCAGGAATGTGGATGCTCATCTTGTATTTATTTTTAAATAAAGAGAACACCAAAATAACAAAACGAAGAACTCACGAACAACACAACAGTCTTGTCAGGCTCACACAGGCAAAACAAGAAACAATCTCCCACAACACCAAACCAAACAATTACCCATACATAGGACTCTCAATCAGAGGCAACGAGAAAGCACCTGCCTCCAATTGAGAGTCCAACCCCCCATCAACCTAAACATAGAAATACAACAAACCAGAAAGAACATAGAAATACAAAACATAGAACATAGACCAGATCCCGGAAATAATAAATCAAACACCCTACTACATAAATCACCACCCCGAACCACATAAACAAAATACCCTCTGCCACGTCCTGACCAAACTACAATAACAAATAACCCTTATACTGGTCAGGACGTGACAATACGACCGGCAGCCCTTTGTGCGCATGCCTCTTGTGCAGGCTATGGAAGAGGCATGTGATGAGATTGATGTGGGTACGATTCAGGGATGGATAAGGCACTCAAGGCTTCTTCCCTCGATGTCTGGCAAGGGAAGATATTGCCTGTGATGTGGACGAGGCGTTGTGGCCAGACCCAGCTGTGCGGCAAGATGCTGCCTAATTATTTTTCTTGACTCTTTTTTTTTTATATATATATTTTTTTCAGCACATTTTTTCTGCAATTTTTTTTCTTCAGTTTACTGTTTTTTATGAGCATATTTTTGTTCAGTCCAATGTAAATATATCTGCTGTGCATATGTTGCACTGAACTTGTTTGGCGAAAAATAAAAAATAAAATGTTTCAACAGCATGTGTGTGTATCTGCAAATATTTCTGTGCATCTGAAGAATTTTCTACAATTTGAACTATTTTAGTATTATGGCAAAGCATTCTAAAGATGAGAGTGCTTTTCATTATGCCCAACAGTGTGTAGTTGGTTAGACAAAAATCTGGTAATATGAATGAAGTGTGTGCCATTTCGTGCAAATATTTGATTTTGATCATGCTATATGTAGTTTTGGTTGCAGTGCTTCATTTTGCAGGATATACGAGGTATTTTGCAGTTTGAGTGTGTGGTTTTGTGAGTTGTGTTAAGTATTTCGATAAAACCAGCCTCCCTCCCTCCCTCCCTCCCTCCATTTCCTCTATCCTAAACAACACCTTGCTTCAATAGATTGCCTTTCTCCAGTGAACACTACTTCCTAAATGTCAGAACTGCCTCAATGCCAAGAGAGAAAATGGAATGAATGAAAAAAGAAAGAAAAGTTCCCTCTCTTTTCTTTCTCTGCTCTGCTGGTGTTGTGTGAAGCAGAGAGAATGCTTTTCTCTGCATAGTGACATTGAGGTGCAGTGTGTATTTCTGTGTGTGTGTGTGTGTGTTTAGGACAGTGTGTGTGTTTAGAACAGTGTGTGTGTGTGTGTGTTTAGAACAGTGTGTGTGTTTAGAACTGTGTGTGCGTGTGTGTGTTGGTGTGTTAGGAACAGTGTGTGTGTGCGTGTGTGTGTGTGTGTGTGTGCGTGTGTGTGTGTGTGTGTGTGCGTGTGTTAGGAACAGTGTGTGTGTGTGTGTGTGTGTGTGTGTGTTTAGAACAGTGTGTGTCCTCCTTTCTTTCTAAGAGACAGAGAGAGAAAGGCAAAGATAGAGAAGTAACCTGAAGCTGCTCCTTGAAGGGCTCATCTGCAGCTGCTACATTCATTTGTGGACTTGATGATATGTACCCATTGATTCTTAAAGAACATAACTTATAAATGAATGATATATACCCATTGATTCATGAAGAACATAACTTATAAATGAATGATATGTACCCATTGATTCTTGAAGAACATAACTTATAAATGAATGATATGTACCCATTGATTCTTAAAGAACATAACTTATAAATGAATGATATGTACCCATTGATTCTTAAAGAACATAACTTATAAATGAATGATATGTACCCATTGATTCATGAAGAACATAACTTATAAATGAATGATATGTACCCATTGATTCATGAAGAACAGAACTTATAAATGAATGATATGTACCCATTGATTCATGAAGAACAGAACTTATAAATGAATGATATGTACCCATTGATTCATGAAGAACAGAACTTATAAATGAATGATATGTACCCATTGATTCATGAAGAACAGAACGTATAAATGACCCATGAGCTTAGTTCAACTGTTGTACCCCATCAGAAAGCAAATATAACCTTGTTTTCCTCCAATGTTTGTAAACAAAGTAAATGAAACACCATATAGCCTCAAAATCTGTTATTAAACTATTATTGTGATGTCATGGATGGTCAGTCCCTCCATAGCTCTGTCTATGACTCTAAGAGTGGTTACATTTCTCCAGGCCCATCCCTCAGCTTTTTACCCAAACGGTGACGGGGAATGTGCTTTCTTATTATTCCAAATGCAGATTGCCCCTCTAAATATTAGTCTTCCCTGTGGCTCAGTTGGTAGAGCATGGTGTGTGCAACGCCAGGGTTGTGGATTCGATTCCCACGGGGGGCCAGTACAAAACAAAACAATGCATGAAATGTATGCATTCACTACTCTGGATAAGAGCGTCTGCTAAATGACTAAAATGTAGATGTTATACTCTCAAATATAAAAATGATCCCTATTTCTGCTAGACTAACCAATTGTCTGTGGCTAGAAAACACCGTAAAGCGACAGCATAGACCTGTGAAATGTGTTAAACAGCGTTCATTATTCATCCAGAGCTGAGAATGAATCTCCATGGAGATGTACTATTGAAACCAGCGGGGAAGGAGAGATGAAGACGGGCTAAAGCTCTGTTTTACACTGTTCTCCACACAACAGAGCACCTGTGTCTCAGAGAGAAGGGGGAGGGAGAGAGAGGGGGGGGGGGAGGGAGAGAGAGGGGGAGAGGGGGAGAGAGAGAGAGAGAGAGGGGGGGGGGAGAGGGGGAGAGAGAGAGATTGCTTAGAGGGAAGGAAAGGGGGAAAAAGCGATAGACACATGCAGAAAGACAGATGGATGGACGGACAGACAGACAGACAGGCAGACAGGCAGGCAGGCACCTCCCTCCCCCCACACACACGGATCCCACCCCACAAAGCCAATCAGGTTCCATGCGTCTGCTGCCCAAACCAAACGTGATAGGAGTGAGATGACATATTGATAGCTTTGAATCCATGACCAATCTAAACCAACACACCCTCATTTTATCTCTCTCTGTGTGTGTGTGTGCGTGCGCGCGCGTGCGTGTGTGTGGCCATGCGTCCCCTCAATTCACTTTATTATTCAATCAAACATTTCCTGTCCAGAGTGAGGTGAGGAAAGAAAGAGAGAGAGAGAGAGTGTGTGTGTGTGTGGAAAATGTAGAGATGCATATTCAGTCTAAAAGACAACTAGAATCCCACACACATGCCACCTGCGACTATGTCTGTGTGTGACTACGGTATGTACAGTAAATGGATGGCTTGCCTGTGTAAAAGAAAGAGTGCGTATGCAGAGTATAGATACAGAAACGGCGTGCTGTATGTGTCTTGGCAGTCCAAATCCCTCAGTGGGACTGTGCTGTTTCACTACAGTAAATCCACTCTGTGTGACTGATGTGATGTGGACATGGAGGTAGAACTGTTTGCTTTTGAAGGGCATCTCTGCTCGGAGAGACTGACGACACACACACAGGAAACCACTGTGGCGTAGCAGCTAGAGAGATACACACTCATTTACTGTTGACCTGAATAGACTTTCTTGTTCTCTCTCTCTCTATCGCGCTCTCTTTCTCTCTCTTCTCTCTCTCCCTCCATCTCTCTCTCTCTCTCTAAATTCAATTCAAGGGGCTTTATTGTCATAGGAAACCTATGTTTACATTGCCAAAGCAAGTGAAATGGATAAACAAAAGTGAAATAAACAATAAAAAGTGAACAGTAAATATTACACTCACACAAGTTCCAAAAGAATAAAGACATTTCAAATGTCATATTGTGTCTATATACAGTGTTGTAATGATAGTTAAAGTACAAAGGGGAAATTACATAAAGGTGGTACTTAGAATGGTATTTGTTCTTCACTTGTTGCCCTTTTCTTGTTGCAACAGGTCACAAATCTGGCTGCTGTGATGTCACACTGTGGTATTTTACCCAGTAGATATGGGAGTTTATCAAAATTGGATTTGTTTTCAAATTCTTTGTGGGTCTGTGTAATCTGAGGGAAATATGTGTCTCTAATATGGTCATACATTTGGTTAGGAAGTGTCTCTCTGTCTCGCTCCCTCTCTATTTCTCTCCCTCTGTCTCTCTCTTCTCTTTCTCTTCTCTATTTCTCTCTCTCTCTCTTTCCTCTCTCTCATCTCTCTCTCCTCTCTCCTCTCTGTATTTCTCTATACTAATGGTTATATGAATGTCTTCGTGCTCCCCCACATTATCCTCGCTTCTCCTTCATTCAACCCTCTCCCTTCTTTGCTGTCTGGCCTCCCTCTCTCCCTGCTCTCTCAATCAACCATCCCTCCCTCCCTCCCTCCCTCCCTCCCTCCCTCCCTCCCTCTGGCCTCCCTCTCTCCCTGCTCTCTCAATCAACCATCCCTCCCTCCCTCCACCCTCAGCCATCCCTCTCCCTCAATCTTCTTCACTTCCTCATCCTTCTCTTTCCCTCTCTCTATTCATCCCCCTCCCTCCCCTCCCTCCCTCCCTCCCTCCCTCCCTCCCTCCCTCCCTCTTGCCATCCTCTGTCTCTGCTATATTGAGACAGGGCTGCATGAAGTAGACAAGAGAGAGAGAAAAAGGGGGGGAGAAGGAGAGGGGGAGAGGGAGGAGAGAGAGAGAGTGGGAGAGGGAGAATGAGAGAGAGGGGGGAGAGGAAGAAGGAGAGAGAGAGGGGGAGAGGGATATGATATGTGGAGTAGAGGAAATCGACATCAGGATGTGACTCCTGGGGGAAACGGGTCAGGTAGAGAGGGATGGAGAGAGGGGATGGGATTGTTTGTGAAGCGAGTTCAAACGGAATACCTTTCATGTTTCTATTCCAAATAGAGGAAGGATGACCACCCATTGAGTTCTGTACACAAAGACAGCTGCTCAAATGGCACCCTATTCTCTATTTAGAGCTCTACATTTTACTAGGGCCCATAGGGCTCTTGTTAAAAGCAGCGCACTACATAGGGAACAGGGTTCAATTTGGGATGCAGATATTGAGTTATGTTCTCAAAGATTCCTAGTCCTGAACCTATCCTACAAGCTTTGGAATGTACCTGTATATATTTAGAATGTACCTGTATATATTTAGAATGTTCCTGTATATATTTAGAATGTACTATATATATATATATATATATACATATATATAATATATGTGTTATAGTACAGCTAATAAACCATACTTTATTAAACAGCATATTTACATTCCTCTAAACTCATGAGATATTCCTACACATTATCAACCATACATTATA
>NC_042970.1:76664843-76667343 GCF_901001165.1 Salmo trutta | reverse complement strand
CTACTGCTATTGAAGGTACTCTGAGTCTAGAGAAACTGGAGTTACTGCTATTGAAGGTACTTTGAGTCTAGAGAAACTGGAGTTACTACTATTGAAGGTACTTTGAGTCTAGAGAAACTGGAGGTAGAATGTTTTATCTTATAGTCCCTTTTTCAGCTGGAGTACTATTAGATTTAGGGGAAATAACTGGCTATTTCTGGTTCTTTTAAGTCTACATTCACCTGACAAGTAAGGGAGGAGGAGGAGAGGGAGGGGGGTCATTTTTTTCTTATTTTCCCCTCTCTCTCTCGCTCTCTGTTGCTCAATTTATTGGTATGGGAAACATATTTAACATTGCAAAAGCAAGTGAAATAAACAATCACAAATTAAGTATCTCACTCTCTATCTCTCCGTCTCTCTCTCTCTCCACAGATGGCCAGCGGCCAAGGCCTCTAGGATTCCTCAAGTGTAACTAGGCCCTGTTGCTGTGGCAACGGGCTGCAGCAAAAAATATGGATCACAGTCACTGTGACTTTGTGTGTGTGACTTTGTGTGTGTTGTGTGTGTGAGAGAGAGAGAGACAGAGAGAGAGTGCGAGAGAAAGGGAAGGGGGACAGGGGAGGGACGAGAGAGAGAGAGAGAGAGAGCGAGAGAGAGAGACAGAGAGAGAGCGAGAGAGAGAGTCAGAGAGAGAACATTAACATGAATTCATTCAACTTATGAAAAACAACAGAGCCGCCAACGCTCATCCTTGGTAAGCGGTGACTCAGTAGGGATCTAAATGTTTCAGACCGGGAACACTTCATAACATTGCTGATCTCACTGGTGACTACTTCCTTTTCACAGGAACAAGGAGGAGCTTGGAAAAAGTATTTCACTTGTTTACTCAGCCTCAGAGGAGTTTAAGAATCCCTTCTCTCTCTCTAAATTAAATTCAAAGGGTCTTTATTGGCATGGGAAATATACAGGTAACTTTCAAAATAAAAGAAACACTTGAGTAAATGAGGGATACAACATATATTGAAAGCAGGTGCTTCCACACAGGTGTGGTTTCTGAGTTAATTAAGCAATTAACACTTTTAAAGAGGGTTCTCAAAGGAGCTTAGGGTGTTTAAAGTGTGTTTGTGTGTGTGTGTGTGTGTGTGTGTGTGTGTGTGTGTGTGTGTGTGTGTGTGTGTGTGTGTGTGTGTGTGTGTGTGTGTGTGTGTGTGTGTGTCAGTCACCGGGTCAAAAATAAACAAAAATAGCTTCTTAGCGATGAGCAATTTCTCAAGCAAGAATTTTGCTAGGACTGTAAAAGTGGGGAGGGGAAAACTGAAAACTAGCTGTTATTGGCAGAGAGGTTTGGAACTCTCTTTCTTATTGGTCAATTAATTAATTTACCACCTGGAGATGTCACCATGCAGGCGAAAACTCCATCCCACCAAAACAGGCTGACATTTCAGACGATCTTTTCAAACATCTGTCTTATGCTGGAGAAACAGGAAAAAATCTCGGCACACTTCCAGTCAGATGCAAATGTCTTTAATTGTGGCTGAGCAGTCGACCTTCATCAGAAAGCTCAGCCACAATTAAAGAAATGTGCATCTGATTGGAAGTGTGCCGAGACTTTTTCCTGTTTCTTCAGTTTTGCCTCCAGCATCTTCACCAATCTCATACTTAAAAAACAGTTTCACAGTATTATTCCAACCTCATAGTGTGGAAATATACACTGAGTATACAAAACATTAGGAACATGTTCTTTCCATGACACAGACTGGCCAGGTGAATCCAGGTGAAAGCTATGATCCCTTATTGATGTCACTTGTTAAATCCACTTCAATCAGTGTAGATGAAGAGGAGGAGATGGGTTAAAGAAGGATTTTAAGCCTTGAGACAATTGAGACATGGATTGTGTATATGTGCCATTCAAGAACTGCAACACTGCTGGGTTTTTCACGCTCAGCAGTTTCCTGTGTGTATCCAGAATGTTCCACCAACTCAATATTTGGAAGGTGGTACTAATGTGAGGTATAGTCAATGTATAGAAAATACAGGAGAAGCACGTTTTAGACTGCACTGGGCATTTCATTAACATAATCCCAAATTAACAGTTAACATTAAACACACAAATGTTTATAAAGAGAGACATTGTTTGAAATGTTAGAATATTAACTATGTACAACAAAAAAACACACAAACGAGTGTATTGGTCGGACATGTACAGGCCGTTGGTCTATAGACTCATCTAAATAAAACGTAAAATAGACTATAAATGAATACAAATAGCTCACAGATGAATTCAACTACTTGCACATTCTACAACGTACTGGCTCCACCAGGGCCCGCTCAGCAAGCTGGCGCTTGTCTCTTTCTCTCCATCTCTCTCCCTTGTGTCCACAGCTCATTCTCTCTCTCTCTCTGTATATATTCCTCTCTAGTCTCCAAGGCTTTTTCAATCAAATCACATTCATATATAAAGCCCTTTTTACATCAGCAAATGTCACAAAGTGCTTATGCAGAAACACAGCCTAAAACCCCA
>NC_042970.1:76622343-76662343 GCF_901001165.1 Salmo trutta | reverse complement strand
CTAGTCAGTGAACCAGTAGCTAGTCAGAGAACCAGTAGCTAGTCAGTGAACCAGTAGCTAGTCAGTGAACCAGTAGCTAGTCAGAACACCAGTAGCTAGTCAGTGAACCAGTAGCTACTCAGAGAACCAGTAGCCAGTCAGAGCTAGTGGGAGATCTATGAACATAGGATAAGAGAAGGTGTGTGTGTGTGTGTGTGCATGCGTGCGTGCGTGTGTGTGTGTGTGTGTGCGTGTGTGTATCCATAGATGTCCGTAGCTAATCGTTTTACTCATCAGGAAGGGTCCCAGAAAGCCTAGGGAGGAGGATCCTGGAAAATGTCCTGTCATTACATCAGAGACGTCCTGAGTGTTTATCTATTCTGCACGTGGATGTGTCTGTCATCGTATCAACATACAGGCCATGGGACCTGTTGTCAACGGATGTCATACTACCAATCAAAATTACCTTTAGAACCGAACGTGTGTGTGTGTGTGTGTGTGTGTGTGTGTGTGTGTGTTTGTCTGTCAAGCGTACCACAATGTCTTGAAATAACAGACGGTGACATCAGAGACTATGGAGCATTACAGTATGTGATATCCCATGACAGTTCAGGACAAGACATGACATTTCATTCATATTGACAAGACAAGACATATCATTCATATTGACAAGACATGACATATCATTAAAATTGACAAGACATGCCATATCATTCATATTGACAAGACATATCATTCATATTGACAAGACATGACATATCATTCATATTGACAAGACATGACTTATCATTCATATTGACAAGACATGACTTATCATTCGTATTGACAAGACATGACATATCATTCATATTGACAAGACATGACATTTCATTCATATTGACAAGACATTACATATCATTCCCATAGAATCATGCAGATACTTGGCAGCCATTTTGAGCCATCCAAAATGGTGGAAAGAAAATGAGTTGCTACCAATGTGAATGAGAAGAGATGAGGCTTGCCTCCCAAATGACACCCTATGCCCTACATAGTGCATTACTTTTGACCAGATCCCTATGGGTCCTAGTCAAAACTGGTGCGCTGAATAGGGAATAGGGTGCCATTTGGGATGTGTTGGAAGATATGCTTGCTCTACAGAGGACAGCTAATGACATCGAAGCATATTTCATACCCCCTTGGGCCCAGCATTAGATACAGTCGCTCTCTCTCTAACACACAGACACACACATGCATGCAAGCGCACACGTGCACACACACACACACACACACACACACACACACACACACACACACACACACACACACACACACACACACACACACACACACACACAACAGAATTAGCTTTACTTAATAGTTGATGGGTTGCCATGGAGATCAGAGGGCATTGATGTTTCTTCTGTGTCTCTTTGGAAACAATAAAAGAGAGGGAGAATTGGAGAGGGAGAGAGAAAGAGGGAGAGAGAGAGAGATTGAGTAAAACTCAAAGTGCAGACATGCTGATATATATTAAAAAGTCATCTACCCCCAGCTGTAACTTCTATGCCCTCTCTCCACACCGTGTACCAGCCTGTACCACCCTGTATCACCCTGTACCACCCTGTATCACCCTGTACCACCCTGTATCACCCTCTACCAGCCTGTACCACCCTGTACCACCCTGTATCACCCTGTACCAGCCTGTACCACCCTGTACCAGCCTGTACCACCCTGTACCACCCTGTATCACCCTGTACCACCCTGTATCACCCTGTACCAGCCTGTACCACCCTGTATTACCCTGTATCAGCCTGTACCACCCTGTACCAGCCTGTACCACCCTGTACCACCATGTATCACCCTGTACCACCCTGTATCACCCTGTACCAGACTGTACCACCCTGTACCAGCCTGTAACACCCTGTACCAGCCTGTATCACCCGGTACCACCCTGTATCACCCTGTACCACCATGTATCACCTTGTACCACCCTGTATCACCATGTACCAGCTTGTACCACCCTGTACCAGCCTGTACCACCCTGTATCACCCTGTACCACCCTGTATCACCCTGTACCACCCTGTACCAGCCTGTACCACCCTGTATCACCCTGTACCACCCTGTATCACCCTGTACCACCCTGTACCACCCTGTACCAGCCTGTACCACCCTATATCACCCTGTATCACCCTGTACCACCCTGTACCAGCCTGTACATCACCAATGTCAATGCCTTCTGCAGCTTCAAGCTTCTCTTAGTCTGCAGGTGGTATGATACCATATGTTTTGGTTTTTAATGGAGTCCTGTGGTATTGTGCTTTCAAGGCCCACTTCAGGTGTAGGCAACTGTCCCTGGAGGCACCATACTGACCAACTGAGCTAAATGATCAGTTCAGTGATTGGCTACAACACAGCTGGTCTTCCAGGTGGGTTAAAACAATAATTTGAAGTGCCTGCGGTACTCCAGGAACAGGGTTACCTACCGCTGGCCTACTTACATTTTAGTCATTTAGCAGACACTCTTATCCAGAACAACTTACAGTAGTGAATGCATTTGTACTGGCCCCCCGTGGGAATCGAACCCACAACCCTGGCGTTGCACACGCCATGCTGGTGTTGCAAACACCATGCTCTACCAACTGAGCCACAGGGAAGGCCAAAGCTAAACTATACACCCTTCTCTCCTTCCCTCCACTTTTACCTCACCAATATCAATGCTTTATACACCTTCCAGCCTTGTATCCTAGTCTGCAGGTGGTATGGTATAAGTCTTAATATGTTTGTTTTGTTTTCTAATGGAGTATTGGGGTATTGTTATTTCAAGGTATAACTGATCGCAAAGCTAAATCTCTATGCCCTTTCTTCCTCCTCCTCTTCCTCCTCTTCCTCCTTCCGCAATACCTCAGCTATACCAACACTTAAACATAAGCCTTTTTTGCTAGCTTGCAGGTGGTATACTTAATATCTGAAAATGCTGGTTTTGTTTTCTAACAGAGTATTGTTCTATTGTTGTTGTGCTTCCGAGGCCCAAACCGAACTCAAGGCTCCAGTTCTTTTCAATACAGTGAGTCACAAGTGTTCTCTGTGTAGCTGCGCAATAATTGTCCTCCTCGAGTGTGAAAAACTGAAGGATTGTTTGTGAAACACTTTGACTCAATCTTCACAAAGTGTTGTTTTTGGTCAACATCGTTATACAGCTCTCGTCGGCTGGCCCTCGCTACATATTCGTCGCCAGACCCACTGGCTCCAGGTCATCTATAAGTTTTTGCTAGGTAAAACTCCGCCTTATCTCAGCTCACTGGTCACCATAACAGCACCCACCCGTAGCACACGCTCCAGCAGGTATATCTCACTGGTCATCCCCAAAGCCAACACCTCCTTTGTCTGCCTTTCCTTCCAGTTCTCTGCTGCAAATGACTGGAATGAATTGCAAAAATCGCTGAAGTTGGAGACTTATATCTCCCTTACTAACTTCAAGCATCAGTTATCTGAGCAGATAACCGATCGCTGCAGCTGTACACAGCCCATCTGTAAATAGCCCATCCAACTACCTACCTCATCCCCATATTGTTTTTATTTACTTTTTTTGCTCTTTTGCACACCAGTATTTCTACTTGCACATCATCATCTGCACATCTATCACTCCAGTGTTAATTTGCTAAATGTCTTATTTGTTGCCTTACCTCCTTACTCCATTTGCACACACTGTATATAGATTTTTATATTGTGTTATTGACTGTACTTTTGTTTATGTGTAACTCTGTCTTGTTGTTTTTGTCGCACTGCTTTGCTTTATCTTGTCCAGGTTGCAGTTGTAAATGAGAACTTGTTCTCAACTGGCCTACCTGGTTAAATAAAGGTGAAATAAAAAAATGGGGAGAGAGAATGAGAGAGTGGGAGGGAGAGAGAGAGAAAGAAAAAGAGAAAGTGTTTAAGGGAGAGCAAGAGAGAGAGAGAGCGAGATGGAGTCAGAGGGGAAAGAAAGATTGAGAAAGAGAGAGAAAGGAAAAGATCCTCTAAGACTAGCACTAATTGACTCATTTTTCAGAGAACGATTTTTAAAGCGTTTGCACATTTTCGAACGAGGGAAAGTGGAGGAAGGAGAGAGAAAGCTGGGAAACAGAGGGAGAGAGAGAAAAATATAGTGAGAGAGAGAGGGAGAGAGAGGGAGTGAGAGAAAGCAAGAGAGCGAAAGAGCGAGAGAGAAAAGCAGGCAGCTGAGACCTTATAAGAATCAGAGACTGCTAGACTGGATTTCTGCCTAGAGAGTTGGAGATGTGTGTGTGTGTGTGTGTGTGTGTGTGTGTGTGTGTGTGTGTGTGTGTGTGTGTGTGTGTGTGTGTGCTCATGTGGTTTTACTATCCTTGTGGGGGCCAGAAGTCCTCACAAGGAAAGTAAAAAAAGAAACATTCGTACAAGTGTGGACATTTCGAAGGCTATTTTAAGCTTAGAGGTTACGCATGTTTAGGGTTAGGGTTAGGAGTTAAGGTTAGGGTAAAGGTTAGGTTAAGGGTTAGGGTTAGGGAAAATAGGATTTTGAATGGGAATCAATTGTTTGGTCCCCACAAGGATAGTAAAACAAACGCGTGCATTGCGTGTGTGTGTGTGTGTGTGTGTGTGTGTGTGTGTGTGTGTGTGTGTGTGTGTTTGTGTGCATGTGTGACAAAGATTATCCCTATATAGCATTAGCTTGCAGGCTCAATTCCTTCATTTTCACTGACTTTGACAGAAATATAAAGTTGCTGGCTCTAAATGTACTAATGTTACAGTTATTTCCAGGAAGTTATTTCCCTGTATCTATATCATCTCCAACTACATAGCAGCTTGAAGGATGATAGCCTGGTGATTTGCACTAGGGGCTGTGACAGCTTGGGATAATCTAAGTGCTCATTACTGCATAGAGCTGGACCAGCTTTGTAAAAATGGCTGACATATCATATATCCTATACCTATTAAGTAGAAGAGAGAGGTGGGTTGGTGGTGGGTGAGTGGGGGGAGAGAAGACTATGAGGAGAGAGAATGGGAAGGAGAATGCAGAAGGAGAGACAGGAATAAGGAGAAAGGGGGAGAGAGAGGGTGACGAGGAAGAAAGAGAAGAAAAACTATTCTTTCCCCTCTAGACCTTTTCCCTCATGTCTTCTTGTACATCTGTTACACTGTACTGTATTATAGATCTGTTGTGATACATTGTACTGTATTAGATCTGTTGTGTTACATTGTATTGTAGATCTGTTGTGATACATTGTACTTTATCATAGATCTGTTGTGATACATTGTACTGTATTGTAGAACTGATGTGATACATTGTACTTTATCATAGATCTGTTGTGATACATTGTACTGTATTATAGATCTGTTGTGATACATTGTACTGTATTATAGATCTGTTGTGATACATTGTATTATAGATCTGTTGTGATACATTGTACTGTATTGTAGATCTGTTGTGATACATTGTACTGTATTAGATCTGTTGTGTTACATTGTATTGTATTGTAGATCTGTTGTGATACATTGTACTGTATTATAATCCGTTGTGATACATTGTACTGTATTGTAGATCTGTTGTGATACATTGTACTTTTTCATAGATCTGTTGTGATACATTGTACTGTATTAGATCTGTTGTGATACATTGTACTATATCATAGATCTGTTGTGATACATTGTACTGTAATATAGATCTATTGTGATACATTGTATTTTATTATAGATCTGTTGTGATACATTGTACTGTATCATAGATCTGTTGTGATACATTGTACTGTAATATAGATCTATTGTGATACATTGTATTTTATTATAGATCTGTTGTGATACATTGTACTTTATCATAGATCTGTTGTGATACATTGTACTGTATCATAGATCTGTTGTGATATTAATGAAACATGTTCTTCATGTTCTTTAAATGCCAGTAATAGCTGCAAGTTATTGATTTAAATGTGTGTGTGCTTTGTGCGCATGTGCGTTCATGCGTGTGTGTGTGTGTGGATGTGCACATTGTCTGTCTTTTTGTTCTATACATACATAGTAATGTATGTATAGAACATCTAGGCTTTTAGAATAGGAAAAAGGACAGTGAGGATTCAGGTACGGTGAACATCAAGTAAGTAATACAGGATTCTACAAAGGATTCTACTGATGTAATACAAAGGATTCTACTGATGTAATACACAGGATTCTGCTGATGTAATACACAGGATTCTGCTGATGTAATACACAGGATTCTGCTGATGTAATACACAGGATTCTACTGATGTAATACACAGGATTCTGCTGATGTAATACACAGGATTCTGCTGATGTAATACACAGGATTCTGCTGATGTAATACACAGGATTCTACTGATGTAATACACAGGATTCTGCTGATGTAATACACAGGATTCTGCTGATGTAATACAAAGGATTCTACTGATGTAATACACAGGATTCTGCTGATGTAATACACAGGATTCTACTGATGTAATACACAGGATTCTGCTGATGTAATACACAGGATTCTGCTGATGTAATACACAGGATTCTACTGATGTAATACACAGGATTCTGCTGATGTAATACACAGGATTCTGCTGATGTAATACAAAGGATTCTACTGATGTAATACACAGGATTCTGCTGATGTAATACACAGGATTCTACTGATGTAATACACAGGATTCTGCTGATGTAATACACAGGATTCTGCTGATGTAATACACAGGATTCTACTGATGTAATACACAGGATTCTGCTGATGTAATACGCATAGTTCTTCTCACGTAATACACAGGATTCTACAGATGTAATACACAGGATTCTTCTATTGTAAACCCAGGATTCCAGTAATCTTGTGGCCACAATCCTAATTTCAAAAGCCTATTATATATACTTCAGATGTCTAAACAAATCATCCATTCATGGTAATGAACAGGTTAATATGGGACTTTGGGCTGTGCTCATAAATCTGAAGAAAGGATTTGTCCCTGTATTGTGTATTACTTCATGGCCGGTACTTCTCCTCCTTTTCATATGAAAATGTCAGAGGTATAGAAAATAAAATGAAAAGAATTGAGCATATATTTTCTATCCTACAGAAGTCATACAGCAACAATATCTTATTTATTTTTCCCCACCTTCCTCCCCCTCTGTGTTTTAAACTCCGTTCCCCCTGAAGTGTTGGAAGTAGTTCCGGCAGTGATGGAGAGCAGAGTTGCATTAGAGCAGAGCCTTTTGTATTAATTAATCCCCCAGAGGGTGATTTGGCCCGCTGGACTATTAAGTACCTCTTTTAGTGTTTGTATTCATCCATAGCCCCTAAAAGCCACAATGCATATTCAATAGATGCGTCCCAAATGGCACCCTATTCTCTACAGTGTGCACTACTTTTGACTAGTGAAATATTTAGGGAATAGGGTACCATTTGCGACGTATTTTCAATATCTCACTGTCACACTTCAAAGAACTGCTGGGAAGTTTCTCTCGCTGTTCTTTTTTATACGTCTGGATTTCTCTCTGTCTCCCTATCCCTCTTTCTTTCTTGCTCTCTTTATCTCTCCCTATTTCTCTCTATATATATTTCTCTCTCTCTTTCTCTCTCTATATATATATATATGTATCTGCATATATTTCTCTCTCTCTCTCTGTCTCTCTCGCTCTCACTCCCTATTTGGTTCCACCTAACTAAAGTTTTATTATAGGGCCCTGTTGTTGTCTATAGTTCCACCTAAGTAAAGTGTTATTATAGGGCCCTGTTGTTGTCTGTGGTTCCACCTAACTAAAGTGTTATTATAAGGCCCTGTTGTTGTCTGCCTGGTTCCACCTAACTAAAGTGTTATTATAGGGCCCTGTTGTTGTCTGCCTGGTTCCACCTAACTAAAGTGTTATTATAGGGCCCTGTTGTTGTCTATGTGGTTCCACCTAACTAAAGTGTTATGATAGGGCCCTGTTGTTGTCTACGTGGTTCCACCTAACTAAAGTGTTATTATAGGGCCCTGTTGTTGTCTATGTGGTTCCACCTAACTACAGTGTTATTATAGGGCCCTGTTGTTGTCTACGTGGTTCCACCTAACTACAGTGTTATTTTAGGGCCCTGTTGTTGTCTACGTGGTTCCACCTAACTAAAGTGATATTATAGGGCCCTGTTGTTGTCTATGTGGTTCCACCTAACTAAAGTAATATTATCGGGCCCTGTTGTTGTCTACGTGGTTCCACCTAACTATAGTGTTAACTTAGGGCTAGGCCCCTTTTCTCTCAATTCCCGCATGAATGACATGCCCAAAGTGAATTTTCGAATTCCTTTCTCTGCATATTGAACGAATGGATTACTCAAATCGATGGCGCCAACTAAACAGACTTTTTGGGATATAAAGAAAGATTTTATCTAACAAAACGACACTACATGTAATAGCTGGGACCCTTTGGATAACAAATCAGAGGAAGATTTTCCAAAAGTAAGTGAATACTTAATCGATATTTGTAAATTTATGAAATCTGTGCAGCTGGAAAAATATTTTGATGTGGGGCGCCATCCTCAAACAATCACATGGCATGCTTTCACTGTAATAGCTACTGTAAAGTTAGATTAACAAGAATTT
Organism: Salmo trutta; assembly: GCF_901001165.1. Taxonomy (NCBI): domain Eukaryota; kingdom Metazoa; phylum Chordata; class Actinopteri; order Salmoniformes; family Salmonidae; genus Salmo; species Salmo trutta. Next base: position 76,653,802 of record NC_042970.1, on the reverse strand, counting down.
AAGGTTTCAACTGATATAAGACACTTGTATGTACCTAGATGTTTAATATCCATAATTTTTATGATTATTTATTTGAATTGCACGCCCTCCAGTTTCACCGGAAGTTGTTCCGCTAGCGGGACGCCTATCCTTAAGAAGATTTATTATAGGGCCCTGTTGTTGTCTACCTGGTTCCACGTAACTAAAGTGTTATGATCGGGCCCTGTTGCTGTCTGTGGTTCCACCTAACTAAAGTGATATTATAGGGCCCTGTTGCTGTCTGTGGTTCCACCTAACTAAAGTGTTATGATCGGGCCCTGTTGTTGTCTATGTGGTTCCACCTAACTAAAGTGATATTATAGGGCCCTGTTGCTGTCTGTGGTTCCACCTAACTAAAGTGATATTATAGGGCCCTGTTGTTGTCTGCCTGGTTCCACCTAACGAAAGGGTTATTATAGGGCCTTGTTGTTGTCGACAACGTGGTTCCACCTAACTAAAGTGTTATGATCGGGCCCTGTTGTTGTCTATGTGGTTCCACCTAACTAAAGTGATATTATAGGGCCCTGTTGCTGTCTGTGGTTCCACCTAACTAAAGTGATATTATAGGGCCCTGTTGTTGTCTGCCTGGTTCCACCTAACGAAAGGGTTATTATAGGGCCTTGTTGTTGTCGACAACGTGGTTCCACTTAACTAAAGTGTTATTATAGGACCCTGTTGTGTTCTGTGGTTCCACCTAACTAAAGTGTTATTATAGGGCCTTGTTGTTGTCATCGACGTGGTTCCACTTAACTAAAGTGTTATTATAGGACCCTGTTGTGTTCTGTGGTTCCACCTAACTAACTTGAGACGCACCCAATGCAAAAAACATATCTCTAGATGTTTCTATTATGCTAATTAGCTCATGTCACACGTCCTGGAGTTTAACCTTTATTTTAAACCTTTTACAGAATTCAGGATTAAATCACAACATAAAGCTGGACCATTTGACATAAAAAGAAAAATTGACAATTTTATGAAGAAGCTTGAAGAAAAGGTTCAAATCCAGGCATGTCACATGATTAACCAGGACACAGGAACCTAATTATAGAGACTGTATAAAATAGTAGTCTTTCTGTCTCCATGTCCTGTTAATCCAGTCTCCATGTTCTGTTAATCCAGTCTATATGTCCTGTTAATCCAGTCTCCATGTCCTGTTAATCCAGTCTCTCTGTCCTGTTAATCCAGTCTCTTTGTTTTGTTAATCCAGTCTCTTTGTCCTGTTACCCAGTCTGTATGTTCTGTTAATCCAGTCTCTCTGTCCTGTTAATCCAGTCTGTATGTTCTGTTAATCCAGTCTTCTGTCCTGTTAATACAGCCTCTCTGTCCTGTTAATCCAGTCTGTATGTCCTGTTAATCCAGTGTCTCTGTCCTGTTAATCCAGTCTGTATGTTCTGTTAATCCAGTCTCTCTGTCCTGTTAATCCAGTCTGTATGTTCTGTTAATCCAGTCTCTCTGTCCTGTTAATCCAGTCTGTATGTTCTGTTAATCCAGTCTCTCTGTCCTGTTAATCCAGTATGTATGTTCTGTTAATCCAGTCTCTATGTCCTGTTAATCCAGTCTCCATGTCCTGTTAACCCAGTCTGTATGTTCTGTTAATCCAGTCTGTATGTCCTGTTAATCCAGTGTCTCTGTCCTGTTAATCCAGTCTCTCTGTCCTGTTAATCCAGTCTGTATGTTCTGTTAATCCAGTCTCTCTGTCCTGTTAATCCAGTCTCCATATCCTGTTAATCCAGTCTCTCTGTCCTGTTAATCCAGTCTGTATGTTCTGTTAATCCAGTCTCTCTACACTGAGTATTATCCTTAACCCTGGTGCCTCTACGTGGTTCGAGCGCTGCAGTATAATGGTGATATTACTCAACTGTGTGACCCTGGGTATGTACCAACCCTGTGAGAACATAGACTGCTCTTCAGACCGCTGTAAGGTACTACAGGTCAGTATCACACACACACGCTGCACACACACACACACACGCACACACACACACACACACACACACGCACGCACGCACGCACGCACGCACGCACGCACACACACACACACACACACACACACTCTGTACGCACACACACACACACACACACACACACACACACACACACACACACACACACACACACACACACACTAATACTGTTTAACTATGCGATCCCTGTGCAAGGACCACTACTCAATTTCTTCACACCTCTCAAATTCCTCTCAATAGCACCTCTTGTCATCTATTGAAAAAGGACTTTCTTTGCTTCCTTCTCCTCTGTCTTTTCTCTCTGATGTGAAGGCACTACATTGCTTTCTCTATGTGCTTTTTTTTAACAGAACAGACAAGAGATTGTCTCTTCGTTGACCCACCGTCATCTTTACAGATGTTTTACTGTATCACTGATTTATCCTGGAGAAGACACGTGACATGGATATATTCTGTCTCTCTTCTCTCTCGCTCACAACCACACACACACACGCACGGACACACACACAGCGTGCATAACCTATGTATGAACACATACTGTACATGTAGGAGTCTCTGTGTGTGTCCATTGAAATAACATCAAATTGATCAGAAATAGAGTGCAGACATTGTTATTAATGTTGTAAATGACTATTGTAGCTGGAAATGGCTGATTTTTAATGGAATATCTACATAGGCGTACAGAGGCCCATTATCAGCAACCATCACTCCTGTGTTCTAATGGCACGTTGTGTTAGCTAATCCAAGTTTATACTTTTAAAAGGCTAATTGATCATTAGAAAACCCTTTTGCAATTATGTTAGCACAGCTGAAAACTTTTGTGCTGATTAAAGTAGAAATAAAACTGTCCTTCTTTAGACTTGTTGAGTATATGGAGCATCAGCATTTGTGGGTTTGATTACAGGCTCAAAATGGCCAGAAACAAATAACTTTCTTCTGAAACTTATCAGTCTATTCTTGTTCTGAGAAATGAAGGTTATTCCATGCAAGAAATTGCCAAGAAACTGAAGATCTCGTACAACGCTGTGTACTACTCCCTTCACAGAACAGCGCAGACTGTCTCTAACCAGAATAGAAAGAGGAGTGGGAGGTCCCGGTGCACAACTGAGCAAGAGGACATTAGTACATTAGAGACATTAGTACAAGTACATTAGAGTGTCTAGTTTGAGAAACAGATGCCTCACAAGTCCTCCTTAGATTAGCTAAAACAACGTGCCTTTGGAACACAGGAGTGATGGTTGCTGATTATGGGTCTCTGTACGCCTATGTAGATATTCTATTGAAAATCTGCCGATTCCAGCTATAATAGTCATTTACAACATAAAAAATGTCTACACTCTATTTCTGATCAATTTTATGTTATTTTAATGGACAAAAGAAATGTGCTTTTCTTTCAAAAACAATAACATTTCTAAGTGACCCCAAACTTTTGAACTGTAGTGTACGTCACAGAAGGCTGATATATAACAAAACCGGATTTTTGCATTCTTTTCAAAGTAATGTTTATTAATTATGAAATTGTGAAAAATATTCATAACAGTCCTCACATGAGGCCACAAGATCATTTGTGTCATGATTGTCGTAAGGAGTGGACCAAAACGCAGCGGGAAATGTATACTCATCTTCTTTTTTATTTGAAGAAGGAAAAACAAAATAAACACGTATACAAAACAAACGACTCCAAACAGTCCCGTCAGGTGCAACAAACACTAAACCAGGAAATAACTACCCACAAACCCCCATAGAACAAACACCCCTATAAATAGGACCTTCAATCAGAGGCAACGAGAAGCAGCTGCCTCAAATTGAAGGTCAACCCAATAAACACCACATAGAAATAGACCAACTAGAAATAACATAGAAATACACTAACATAGAACATAACCCAAACAACCCTGAAACACCCTAAACAAACACCCCCTGCCACGCCCTGACCAAACTACAATAACAAACAGCCCCTTTACTGGTCAGGACGTGACAATTTGATTGCAGGAAAGGGCTACACCTATCCCAAACCTTAACCTTTACCTTAACCATTCAGAGTTAATGCCTAACCTTACACCTTACCTTAACCATTCAGAGTTAAGGCTTACCCTTAACCTTAACCATTCAGAGTTAAGGCTTACCTGTAACCTTAACCTTAACCATTCAGAGTTAAGGCTTACCCGTAACCTTAACCTTAACCATTCAGAGTTAAGGCTTAACCTTAACCCTTACCTTAACCATTCAGAGTTCAGGCTTAACCTTAAGATTTCAGAGTTAATGCCTAAACTAACCTTAAACACTTACAATTTGACGTTTGCAACAACTTCGAAATGTGTCATTTGAGAAACATGGATGAACATCTAATTCTGACTTGAAACTGTGAGAGCTAGTTGATGTGTGTGTGTGTGTGTGTGTGCGTGCGTGCGTGCGTGCAATCGTGCGTGCATGCGTGTGTCTGGATTCTCCCCTCCAGATCTAACAGAAATCCTCCTGCCCATATCTATTGGTCTTTAATGTGGATTTAAAACCTCTATGGGTAATAGGGGACAACTGGTGTCTTATATCACTGTTTACTGAATCTACCTCTCCCTCACTGTAACCCATAAAGAGTCAGTGTACAGGTTGACATTATCTAGTACTCTATGTACCGTATAAACAACGTCACAGTGTACAGGTTGACATTATCTAGTACTCTATGTACCGTATAAACAACGTCACAGTGTACAGGTTGACATTATCTAGTACTCTATGTACCGTATAAACAACGTCACAGTGTACAGGTTGACATTATCTAGTACTCTATGTACCGTATAAACAACGTCACAGTGTACAGGTTGACATTATCTAGTACTCTATGTACCATATTAACAACGTCACAGTGTACAGGTTGACATTATTCAATGCTCTATGTACCGTATAAACAACGTCACAGTGTACAGGTTGACATTATTCAATACTCTATGTACCATATTAACAACGTCACAGTGTACAGGTTGACATTATCTAGTACTCTATGTACCGTATAAACAACGTCACAGTGTACAGGTTGACATTATCTAGTACTCTATGTACCATATTGACAACGTCACAGTGTACAGGTTGACATTATCTAGTACTCTATGTACCGTCTAAACAACGTCACAGTGTACAGGTTGACATTATTCAATACTCTATGTACCGTATAAACAACGTCACAGTGTACAGGTTGACATTATTCAATACTCTATGTACCATATTAACAACGTCACAGTGTACAGGTTGACATTATCTAGTACTCTATGTACCGTATAAACAACGTCACAGTGTACAGGTTGACATTATCTAGTACTCTATGTACCATATTAACAACGTCACAGTGTACAGGTTGACATTATTCAATACTCTATGTACCATATTAACAACGTCACAGTGTACAGGTTGACATTATCTAGTACTCTATGTACCGTCTAAACAACGTCACAGTGTACAGGTTGACATTATTCAATACTCTATGTACCATATTAACAACGTCACAGTGTACAGGTTGACATTATTCAATGCTCTATGTACCGTATAAACAACATCAAAGTGTACAGGTTGAGATTATCTAATACTCCATGTACCGTATAAACAACATGACAGTGTACATAGTGACATTATTCAATACTCTATGTACCGTATAAACAACGTCACAGTGTACAGGTTGACATTATTCAATACTCTATGTACCATATTAACAACGTCACAGTGTACAGGTTGACATTATCTAGTACTCTATGTACCGTATAAACAACGTCACAGTGTACAGGTTGACATTATCTAGTACTCTATGTACCGTATAAACAACGTCACAGTGTACAGGTTGACATTATTCAGTACTTTATGTACCGTCTAAACAACGTCACAGTGTACAGGTTGACATTATTCAGTACTCTATGTACCGTCTAAACAACGTCACAGTGTACATATTGACATTATTCAATACTCTATGTACCATATTAACAACGTCACAGTGTACATGTTGACATTATCTAATATTCTATGTACCGTATAAACAACCTCACCGTGTACAGGTTGACATTATCTAGTACTCTATGTACCGTATAAACAACGTCACAGTGTACAGGTTGACATTATCTAGTACTCTATGTACCGTATAAACAACGTCACAGTGTACAGGTTGACATTATCTAGTACTCTATGTACCATCTAAACAACATCACAGTGTACAGGTTGACATTATCTAGTACTCTATGTACCACATTAACAACGTCACAGTGTACAGGTTGACATTATCTAGTACTCTATGTACCACATTAACAATGTCACAGTGTACAGGTTGACATTATCTAGTACTCTATGTATCATCTAAACAACATCACAGTGTACAGGTTGACATTATCTAGTACTCTATGTACCATTTTAACAACGTCACAGTGTACAGGTTGACATTATCTAGTACTCTATGTACCGTCTAAACAACATCACAGTGTACAGGTTGACATTATCTAGTACTCTATGTACCGTATAAACAACGTTGTTTAATAGAAGACGTAGTATATCTAGTCTAGGCTCAGCATCCACTTATTGTAGGTGAGTTTTAGCTGTGTCTGTTTTTAAACATAATATAATGTACCATTTAGCAGACGCTTTTATCTAAAGCAACTTACAGTCATCTGTGCACACTGTTGGTACTTTCTGTTTTGTTCATTCATGGTTTTGAAATGGCAGGGATTTTTTGGTTGTGGTGTGCTAGTGATGTAGAGAGCCTGAGTTACACTCTATTGGTTCCATCCATGCGTATCAGCTGTGTGTGTGTGTGTGTGTGTGTGTGTGTGTGTGTGTGTGTTGTCAGTCTTTCTCTGAATCCTCAGAGATGAAAAAGACAATTGAAATTCTTTGAGCCCTCCTGTCAAATCTGAGGGAGGAAGAGCGGGAGGGAGGGATAGAAAGAGAGAGGGAAAGAGGGAGAGAGGGAGGTCGGGACAGAAAGAGAGAGAGACGGAGAGAGGGAGAGAGGGAGGGAATGACCTGTGGAAATGTCAAGGGAGGGATGATTTAGTTTGATTGTTGGTACTCGATCTTTACTGAGGGTTTCTCCTCGCTCATTGCTTCCTATTCACAAAGGTCAAAGGTGAAGACTGACAGAGTTGTCACTTGACTTAACTACAGGTCTAGGATCAGGTTGCAATACCCCCATTCTAATCTTGATCATTAAAGTGGATATAAAATCTGAACCTCTATCAGTAGATAGAGACTCCAGCTCTGTCAACTAAACTGTGACCATCCTAGAGGGGAAAGAGTGCCAAATGCTTTCAGCTCAGAACAACAAATAAATGGGTTGTATCATGCAGTTCAATTTCAAATCATGTTGCGTGCATTATTCAATTTAATACAATTACGAGCACTCTTTCAACCAAATAATGATTCTGTAATCCCTGGAATAAACAGCAGACAACAAACAGAATGTTGGCGTGAATGAATTAAGCACAACAATAACAACAACAACAACAATATTAATGTCGACAGCAGAAGCAGCAGAGATTGGTGATGCCTTTATACAGTTTTAATTAGCTGCTTGATTAGGGACCGTGGTTCGATGTGTGTGTGTGTGTGTGTGTGTGTGTGTGTGTGTATGCGTGCATGCGCGTGGGTGTGTGTGTGTGTAAGCTTTTCGCTGATTGCAGTACAGACAAATCATTTTTCATTAGTTGTCTGTTTACAGAAAGAAGGGAATGGATGGTGGAGAAGGGTGATATGGAGGTGGATTGGGAGGGAGGGATGGGGAGATGGAGAGACATCAGGTATTCTCAATAAGCTGACTATCCTTTCTTCCCTCTCTCCTACTTTCACCCTTTCCACTTCCTCTCCTTGCTCCACTCCCTCCCTCTCCTTCTCACCCACTCTCCCTCCCTCACTCCTTAATCCTTCTTTCCCTCCCCTCGCTCTCTCTTCCTATCTCTCCCCCTCCTCTCTCTCTCTCTCTCTCTCGCTTTCCCTCTCTCCACCACCCCCTCCCTCTTTCTCACCCCCTCTCCCTCTCTCAATCCTCAATCCCTCTCCTCTCTCCTCCCCCTCCCTCTCTCTCTCCTACCCCCTCTCCCTTCCCTATCCCTCTCTCTCTCCCCTCTCTCTCCCCCCTCTCTCTCTCCCCTCTCCCTCTCTCTCCCGTCTCTCAGGCCTTCGATGTCTTCATCTATGTATTTTTTGCGGTGGAAATGGTGGTGAAGATGATGGCCCTCGGAATCTTTGGCCGTCGCTGTTACCTGGGCGACACGTGGAACCGTCTGGATTTCTTCATCGTCATGGCAGGGTAGGATTATCTCTCTCTCTCTCTCTCTTTTTTATCTCCCTCTCCCTCTCTCAATTCAATTCAATTCAAGGGGCTTTATTGGCATGGGAAACATATGTTAACATTGCCAAAGCAAATGAGGTGGATAATATACAAAAGTGAAATAAACAATCAAAATTAACAGTAAACATTACACATACAGAAGTTTCAAAATAATAAAGACATTACAAATGTCATATTATGTATAAATACAGTGTTGTAACGATGTACACATGGTTAATGTACAAAAGGGAAAATAAATAAGCATAAATATGGGTTGTATTTACAATGGTGTTTGTTCTTCACTGGTTGACCTTTTCTTGTGGCACAGGTCACAAATCTTGCTGCTGTGATGTCACACTGTGGTATTTCACCCAGTAGATATGGGAGTTTATCATGGGTTTGTTTTTAAATTCTTTGTGGGTCTGTGTAATCTGAGGGAAATATGTGTCTCTAATATGGTCATACATTGGGCAGGAGGTTAGGAAGTGCAGCTCAGTTTCCAGCTCATTTTGTGGGCAGTGTGCACATAGCCTGTCTTCTCTTGAGAGCCAGGTCTGCCTACGGCGGCCTTTCTCAATAGCAAGGCTATGCTCCCTGAGTCTGTACATAGTCAAAGCATTCCTTAAGTTTGGGTCAGTCACAGTGGTATTATGCCACTGTGTACTCTCTGTTTAGGGCCAATCTTTCTGTCACAATATCTCTCTCCCTCTCCCCCTCTCTCTCTCTCTCTGTCACAATATCTCTCTCTCCCCCTCTCTCTCTGTCACAATATCTCTCTCTCTCCCTCTCCCCCCTCTCTCTCTCTGTCACAATATCTCTCTCTCTCCCTCTCCCCCCCTCTCTCTCTGTCACAATATCTCTCTCTCTCCCTCTCCCCCCTCTCTCTCTCTGTCACAATATCTCTCTCTCTCTCCCTCTCCTCTCTCTCTGTCACAATATCTCTCTCTCTCCCTTTCCTCCCCCCTCCTCTCTCTCTATCTTTCTGTCACATTATCTCTCTCTCCCCCCTCTCTCTCTTTATGTATTTCTCTCTCTCCGTCCGTATCTTATCTTGAACACCTGCTAGGTCCAGATGTCTTACTGGTGGATGATTGGTTCAGTGTGAACTTTTGAAGTTGCTAAACTTTATTCTGTAACTGTATAGTGCAGTGGTTGTCAATTCAAGTCTGTAACTGCTGCTTGCATTTTCTCCCTGGTTTGTTAGCTGATTGTTTTCATGTCACCGATTGTAGACCTCAATGTCCACCCCAATGGAAAAACACTGTTATTGTCCCATTAGGTTCTGACCCAGGCCCAGGACTCTAACTGTTGTAAATCCCCCCAATAGAAAAACACTGTTATTGTCCCATTAGGTTCTGACCCAGGCCCAGGACTCTAACTGTTGTAAATCACCCCAATAGAAAAACACTGTTATTGTCGTATTAGGTTCTGACCCAGGCCCAGGACTCTAACTGTTGTAAATCCCCCCCAACGGAAAAACACTGTTATTGTCTCAGGGAGAAGTCTCCAATGACAAACTTCAAATATGAAAGCTCCATATAATTTGCATCTCTCTTTCATTCTTACTCCTTCTCTTACTTCTGCTTGTATCTCTGCCTCTACTCTTTATCTCTTTAAATCACTCTCTCTATTTATCTCTCTCTTTCTCTCTTTATGTCTATTTCTCTCTCTACTGTATATCTCTCTCTTTCTCTCTACTGTATATCTCTCTCTTTCTCTATCTACTGTATATCTCTCTTTCTTTCTTTCTCTCTACTCTTTCTCTCTTTATATCTATCTCGATCTCGTTCCCCCCACCCATCTTAATCACTTTCACCATCTCTCTTTTGCTCTTTCTCTGCCTTTTCCATCTCTGTATCCTCCATCTCTCTTCCCCCTCTCCCCTCTCTCCTCCATCTCTCTTCCCCCTCTCCCCTCTCTCCTCCATCTCTCTCCCCCTCTCCCCTCTCTCCTCCATCTCTCTCCCCCTCTCCCCTCTCTCCTCCATCTCTCTCCCCCCTCTTCCCCCTCTCCCCTCTCTCTTTCCTGTTCTCTCTTAATCTTTCTTCAACATTGTTTACATAAGGGGATGCCAGATGGATGGACCTGTTTCTATGTTTCAGTGCCAAGCCTATATTCAGTGTGTGCACCAGTGAAATGCTTCCCCAACCATGTCTGTGTGTCCCTCATCCTCCCCTGCAGTAGTGTGACTGGCACACACAGCGAGGAATGGCAGGGAGGAGGGTGTTAACCCCCCCAAACACACACACACACACACACGTGCGGTGCAGAAAACAAGCAGAAGGAGTGGATTACAAGAGCAGCACAGCTCCGACAGCGCTTAACTTTTGGACCCGTGACTGTTTGTTTGTACTATGGATAAGGTTGATGTCTATGCACATGAGGGGTGGCCCTATCCCAGTCTGTTGTCCTCACATGCTTCAAGATGTCCAACATTGTTCCTGTACCCAAGAAACTGAAGGTAACTGAACTAAATGACTATGGTCTCGTGTTGTGTCATCATGAAGTGCTTTGAGAGAACAGTTAAGGATCATATCACCTCCACCTTACCTGATTCCCTAGACTAGTGTTGGGTGTGTGTGTGTCTGGAGAACTATACACATTTTGCCATGGGGCGGAGAGAACATTTTGCAAATGTATAACTACTTTCATGCAAATTTCAAAGTTTTAGTATTTTAGTGCAATTGAGATTGCGTCACCTATGGATCTGTTTGATCTGTATGCAAATTAGAGTGTGGCTAGGGTGTCTGGGATGGGATGAGTTGATGTGTGCCATAAACAGCCTTTCAAAGCACTTCATGATTACCAATGTGAGTTCTACAGGGTGGTAGTCATTCTGGCATGAAGCCTTAGAGTTAATGATTACCAATGTGAGTTCTACAGGGCGGTAGTCATTCTGGCATGAAGCCTTAGAGTTCATGATTACCAATGTGAGTTCTACAGGGCGGTAGTCATTCTGGCATGAAGCCTTAGAGTTCATGATTATCAATGTGAGTTCTACAGGGCGGTAGTCATTCTGGCATGAAGCCTTAGAGTTCTTGGGAACAGGAATGATGGTAGTCAGTGTATGACATGTGGGCATTACAGAGGTTGAAAATGACTGTGAGTATGCCTGCCAGCTGTTCAGCGTATGCTCTGAGAAAGCGCCTTGGAATATTGTCCGGCCCCGCGGCCTTGCGAGTGTTGACCTGATTACCTTACCCACATGAGCATCGGAGAGTGAGATCATCCGGTCCTCTGAGTCGGTGGGGGCCCTCATGCATGGCACGGTGTTGTTATTGTCGAAGCCTGCATATAATGCATTGACTTTTTCTGGTAGAGAGGCATCGTTGGGCAGATCACGGCTTGGTCTTCCTTTGTAATCTGTAATGGACTGTAGCCCCTGCCACATGCAACATGTGTTGGAGCTTGTGTAATATGATTCCACCTTATTCCTATATTGTCCTATTGCTTGTTTGATGACTCTGCTGCAGAGGTTATAGCGGGACTTCTTGTACTTGTTCCTGTCCTCAGCCGTAGCCTCAGGGTTGCCTGTGATAGTCCTGTGTACGGTAGCCTTGTCCTTTAGCATGCTAGCTCAGTGCTACGCAATGCATGCCAAGGGCAGCAATAGCATTAGCTTTGGCTGAGTGGCACTGATCGTAATGTGTAGGAGCGCTTCCTAGCTATGTAGCTAGCCCTGCCTGCAGCACTGAGAGAGGAAGAGAGTGGAGGGATCAGTGACAGGGATCACTAATATACTGATGGTTTCTAGAAATGTTTTCTCTCTCTCTCTCTCTCTCTCTCTCTCTCTCTCTCTCTCTCTCTCTCTCTCATATGAAATAACTCATATGGAATCATGTAGTAACCAAACCAGTGTTAAACAAATAAACATATATTTTGTATTTGAGATTCTTCAAAGTAGCCACCTTTTGCTTTGATGACAGCTTTACACACTCCCTGGCATTCTCTCAACCAGCTTCATGAGGTAGTCACCTGGAATGCCGTATCACTGCAGAATGCTGTGGTTGCCATGCTGGCAAAAGAGAGAGAGAGAGAGAAGGGGAGTATAGAATGATGTAATCCACAGACTTGATGCTGGGACTGCACTCAGTAATATTACCCTTCTATTCTCTCCCATAAAACAGAGGAATTAACTGACAGAAAGCATGAAAACACCCAGAGAGCTCTGTAGCACTGGCTGAACTGGATAATGGTTGATAGACAAGGCTCAGGGGGAGGGTCAGAATAGTACTCAACTACGACACAGACACACCCTCAGGAAACTCTATACCAGTCAATCAGATCAGTAAGATTCACATGTTTTTGTCCCTCACAACCTATAATGTCTACTACAGCAGTATTAGTGTCAGAGCACAAAGGCAAAGAGAGGCACAGAGAGGTGCAGAGAGGCGCAGAGAGGCGCAGAGAGGCGCAGAGAGGCCTAGAGAGGCACAGAGAGGCACAGAGAGGCACAGCGAGGCCTAGCGAGGCACAGCGAGGCCTAGCGAGGCACAGAGAGGCACAGCGGGGCACAGCGAGGCACAGAGAGGCACAGAGAGACACAGAGAGGCACAGCGAGGCCTGGCGAGGCACAGCGAGGCCTAGAGAGGCACAGAGAGGCACAGAGAGGCACAGCGAGGCCTAACGAGGCACAGCGAGGCCTAGCGAGGCCTAGCGAGGCACAGAGAGGCACAGCGGGGCACAGCGAGGCACAGAGAGGCACAGAGAGACACAGAGAGGAACAGCGAGGCCTGGCGAGGCACAGCGAGGCCTAGAGAGGCACAGCGAGGCCTAGAGAGGCACAGAGAGGCCTAGAGAGGCACAGAGAGGCAGGGACAATCAAAAGACAGATTAAGGGAAAGCCTTCAGTCAGACAGAGGGACAGACAGACAGACAGACAGGCAGACAGACAGACAGACAGGACATTTCATCATTCCGCTGTAGCTGTAGAGTTAATTGATGTGTGTGTGTGTGTGTGTGTGTGTGTATAGAAACAGCTGCTGCAGGTTGGCAGAGGGGAGAGGGGAGAGGAATTTCAATTAGGGGAAGTCGTGAGAGCGATGTGTGATGTGTGATTGAAGTGTGTGTGTGTTTTTATTTGTATTTGTCTATTTGTGTGGGTATTTGCATGTATTCTAGTGTTGGTTCGTGGTGTGTGTGTGTGTGTGTCTCTTCTTTGTGAGTGTGTTTGTTTATACACTATATATACAAAAGTATGTGGACACAAATGAGTGGATTCAGCTATTTCAGCCACACCCGTTGCTGACAGGTGTATAAAATCGAGCACACAGCCATCCAATCTCCAAAAACAAAAATTGGCAGTAGAATGGCCTTACTGAAGAGCTCAGTGACTTTCAATGTGGCAGCGTCATAGGATGCCACCTTTCTCAGTTTGTCAAATTTCCACCCTGCTAGAGCTGCCCCGGTCAACTGTAAGTGCTGTTATTGTGAAGTGCAACAACAGCTCAGCCGTGAAGTGTTTGGCCACACAACTCACAGAACGGGTCCGCCAAATGCTGAAGCGCGTAGCACATAAAAATGATCTTTCCTCTGTTGCAATACTCACTACCGATTTCCAAACTGCCTCTGGAAGCAATGTCAGAACAATAATTGTTCGTCGGGAGCTTCATGAAATGGATTCCCATTGCCGAGCAGCCGCACACAAGGCTAAGATCACCAGGCGCTATGCCAAGAGTCAGCTGGAGTTGTGTGTGTGTGTGTGTGTGTGTGTGTGTGTGTGTGTGTGTGTGTGTGTGTGTGTGTGTGTGTGTGTGTGTGTGTGTGTGTGTGTGTGTGTGTGTGTGTGTGTGTGTGAGCGTGTGTGTGTGTGTGTGTGTGTGCATATGCCTATGCATCTCCACTATCAACTATCCTCCTCTTCCCCTCCAAGCTGCCAACTTTTCAATGAGAACAGATGGGAGATTATAATTGATATATAGCTGTGATGGGAGGCCTGTATATTTATATATATTTATGCATACATCAAATCTGAGGTAGTGAGACATGTAGCTGTTACAGTGAGGTAGAGAGACATGTAGCTGTTACAGTGAGGTAGAGAGACATGCAGCTGTTACAGTGAGGTAGAGATACATGTAGCTGTTACAGTGAGGTAGAGATACATGTAGTTGTTATAGTGAGGTAGAGAGACATGTAGCTGTTACAGTGAGGTAGAGAGACATGCAGCTGTTACAGTGAGGTAGAGAGACATGCAGCTGTTACAGTGAGGTAGAGATACATGTAGCTGTTACAGTGAGGTAGCGAGACATGCAGCTGTTACAGTGAGGTAGAGATACATGTAGCTGTTACAGTGAGGTAGAGAGACATGTAGTTATTATTGTGAGGTAAAGAGACATGTAGCTGTTATAATGAGGTAGAGAAACATGTCATTTTTACAATGACGTAGAGAGACATGTAGCTGTTACAGTGAGGTAGAGAGACATGCAGCTGTTACAGTGAGGTAGAGAGACATGCAGCTGTTACAGTGAGGTAGAGATACATGTAGCTGTTACAGTGAGGTAGCGAGACATGCAGCTGTTACAGTGAGGTAGAGATACATGTAGCTGTTACAGTGAGGTAGAGAGACATGTAGTTATTATTGTGAGGTAAAGAGACATGTAGCTGTTATAATGAGGTAGAGAAACATGTCATTTTTACAATGACGTAGAGAGACATGTAGCTGTTACAGTGAGGTAGAGAGATATGTAGTTGTTATAGTGAGGTAGAGAGACATGTAGTTGTTATAGTGAGGTAGAGAGACATGTAGCTGTTATAGTGAGGTAGAGAGACATGTAGCTGTTACAGTGAGGTAGAGAGACATGTAGCTGTTACAGTGAGGTAGAGAGACATGTAGCTGTTACAGTGAGGTAGAAAGACATGTAGTTGTTATAGTGAGGTAGAGAGACACAGTGGAGGGAACGTGTATAGAGGGGGTGTTTCAACTAGTCACGACCAGCTGTTGTCAGACTCAGGCCAGGTTTACTCACACACACACACACACACACACACACACACACACACACACACACACACACACACACACACACACAAACACACACACACACACACACACACACACACACACACACACACACACACACACACACACACACACACACACACACACACACACACACACACACACACACACACACACACACACACACCCTGGTGAATCTGTAAGCAGGAGGTGTAACAGGACCTCGTTATAACTCTCACACCAAGAATACACACACCTCGAATGACAACAGAAGGGTAGACACACAGACACACACAGACATGCACACAGACGTCAATCACGACAACAATGGAAGGCTAGATACAGAGAGGAGAAGAGAAGGAAAGAGAGAGGAAAGGGGAGGGTGGAAAGGGGAGAGAGAGGAAAGGGGAGAGAGAGGAAAGGGGAGAGAGAGGAAAGGGGAGGGTGGAAAGGGGAGAGAGAGGAAAGGGGAGGGAGGAAAGGGGAGAGAGAGGAAAGGGGAGGGAGGAAAGGGGAGAGAGAGGAAAGGGGAGAGAGAGGAAAGGGGAGAGAGAGGAAAGGGGAGAGAGAGGAAAGGGGAGCGTTGTTTCCGGATATTCGTTCATTTTGGTATGTGTGTGTGTTTGTTGGTATGTGTGTGTGTTTGTGTCAGGCTTTAGCAGGGACATGGCTGTGATTACTGTTACTAAAAGATGGGAACACGCTTGTAATGAGACAATGGCCGTGTCTGAAAACCACTTCTTGCCTTCTAAATAGTAGGCATTTTGGGTATCTGTCACATTGGTATGACGGATCGGGAGACAGACGCAGGAATGCGTAATAGTTTTTTTTATTCCGCCCCAAATTACGGCGTGCCGTGTAAAGTCACGGGGACGAAGACCAAAAAACACTATACAAAACACAGGGTTGAAACCCAAACAAAAGAGCGAGGAGTACCTCGAATAAATAACAATGATAAATTGTTAATAACAATCGAATAAATAACAATGATTAACACACGGGACGAGACCCGTAATCATCTGTACAATCCACAATGGCACTAAAGCCCAAACACACAGCACAGGTACTCACACGATCAACGGACATTGTAACAATAATGGACAGCACCATGGTGAACAAAGGGCACATATATACAAGTACAATCAGTGGGAATAGGGGCCAGGTGTGCGCAATGAAAGTTCCAGAGGGATCTGTGACAGTACCCCCCTAATCCCCCCCCCCGACGCACTAGCAGCGCAACAACACCGGAACGCAGTGCGGGTCTATCAGGACCCGATGCAGCTGCCGAAGTTGAAGTTGCGGCGGTATCGGGCGGACCAGTAGCAGTGGCGTCGGACTGACTGGTTGTGGCGGCGGCGGCGGAAGGGTCAGTTGTGGCTGCTGAAGTTGCGTCGTCGGACGGCCGTGTTGTAGCGACTTCGGACGACCCAGTTGCACGCAGCATCGTCGGACGGGCCAGTTGCACGCAGCATCGTCGGACGGGCCAGTTGCACGCAGCATCGTCAGACGGGCCATTTGCACGCAGCATCGTCGGACGACCCAGTTGCACGCAGCATCGTCGGACGGGCCAGTTGCACGCAGCATCGTCGGACGGGCCAGTTGCACGCAGCATCGTCGGACGGGCCAGTTGCACGCAGCATCGTCGGACGGGCCAGTTGCTCGCAGCATCGTCAGACGGGCCAGTTGCACGCAGCATCGTCAGACGGGCCATTCCCGCTGTCTCCCTTAATGGTTGATTATTCTGTCACGCTGGTATGAAGAGATTCAGGAGACAGGAGCAGGAATGTGTAACAGGGGGTTTTATTTTACCCAAATTACGGCGTGCTGTGTAAAGGCACGGGGACGAAGACCAAACAACACGTGCTTGTGCATGTGCGAATTAAAACTTGAAACGTTTTGCGAAACAGTATATTCTAAATAGTTTGTAGTATGATTAGTACACAGTACGTAGTTTAAGTAAGGCCATAGTTCTCTGGTTAACATTCAAAAAGGACATAGAAGCAGCGAAAACATGGAATGTTGTGGATTGATCAGGGAAAGCATCTCGACACAAAGATGGTGAGAGAATTAGAGAGACAGACAATGTGTGCTTATTTCTGTCTCGGCCCTATCTCAAATTGGTGCAAAACTGATCCAAATTGGCAGGACCCATTTTCAGGCGCTCAACCCTTTCTCCCTCTCCCATCTCTCTCTATCTCCACTCTCTCTCCAATCTCACTCCCTATCTCTCTCCATCCAATCTCTACCTGATGAGGCAGAGTGATTGATAAAGTGCAGGGCAGCAGTTCTACAGTTGTATTCCAGTTGTATTCTATAGCTTCTATTGTCAGTCCCCCCAGTTCTCTGCTCTTCTCTCCAGTAGAAACATGGCTGTCATATTAGATTATGAGGAGATCTAGGAAAAGGGATGCCATGCTGTATTGGGAATAGGACCATCTAGTAGGATTCTCACTATGCCCAATGCACTTTAACCTTTATGTTCATGGCTGATTCAACATCTGCCATTTAATAGTCCACTTATTTAAGAGGCAAAGATGGTATCAAGAAGTGTCTAGGGGAGTAGGGCTTGGAGAGGATAGGGGATAGTGTCTAGGAGAGTAGGGTTTGGAGAGGATAGGGGATAGTGTCTGGGGGAGTAGGGCTTGGAGAGGATAGGGGATAGTGTCTGGGGGAGTAGGGCTTGGAGAGGATAGGAATAGTGTCTGGGGGAGTAGGGCTTGGAGAGGATAGGGGATAGTGTCTAGGGGAGTAGGGCTTGGAGAGGATAGGGGATAGTGTCTAGGGGAGTAGGGCTTGGAGACGATAGGGGATAGTTTCTAGGGGAGTAGGGCTTGGAGAGGATAGGGGATAGTGTCTGGGGGAGTAGGGCTTGGAGACGATAGGGGATAGTTTCTAGGGGAGTAGGGCTTGGAGACGATAGGGGATAGTTTCTAGGGGAGTAGGGCTTGGAGAGGATAGGAATAGTGTCTGGGGGAGTAGGGCTTGGAGACGATAGGGGATAGTTTCTAGGGGAGTAGGGCTTGGAGAGGATAGGGGATAGTTTCTAGGGGAGTAGGGCTTGGAGACGATAGGGGATAGTTTCTAGGGGAGTAGGGCTTGGAGAGGATAGGGGATAGTGTCTGGGGGAGTAGGGCTTGGAGACGATAGGGGATAGTTTCTAGGGGAGTAGGGCTTGGAGACGATAGGGGATAGTTTCTAGGGGAGTAGGGCTTGGAGAGGATAGGGGATAGTTTCTAGGGGAGTAGGGCTTGGAGAGGATAGGAATAGTGTCTGGGGGAGTAGGGCTTGGAGACGATAGGGGATAGTGTCTAGGGGAGTAGGGCTTGGAGAGGATAGGGGATAGTGTAGAGGGGAGTAGGGCTTGGAGAGGATAGGGGATAGTTTCTAGGGGAGAAGGGCTTGGAGAGGATAGGGGATAATGTATAGGGGAGTAGGGCTTGGAGAGGATAGGGGATAGTTTCTAGGGGAGTAGGGCTTGGAGAGGATAGGGGATAATGTATAGGGGAGTAGGGCTTGGAGAGGATAGGGGATAATGTATAGGGGAGTAGGGCTTGGAGAGGATAGGGGATAATGTAGAGGGGAGCAGGGTTTGGAGAGGATAGGGGATAATGTAGAGGGGAGCAGGGTTTGGAGAGGATAGGGGATAGTTTCTAGGGGAGTAGGGCTTAGAGAGGATAGGGGATAATGTATAGGGGAGTAGGGCTTGGAGAGGATAGGGGATAATGTATAGGGGAGTAGGGCTTGGAGACGATAGGGGATAGTTTCTAGGGGAGTAGGGCTTGGAGATGATAGGGGATAGTTTCTAGGGGAGTAGGGCTTGGAGAGGATAGGGGATAGTTTCTAGGGGAGTAGGGATTGGAGACGATAGGGGATAGTTTCTAGGGGAGTAGGGTTTGGAGAGGATAGGGGATAGCGGTTAGGGTCCAGGGGATCGTTGGTAGAGTTTGATTTGGGACTTGGAAACTACTGATTCTATTCTGGTCCTTGTTAAATCCATCTAGACACATGTCTTCTTTCCCGTTGGAGTTAGCCTGCATTAACTCTCTTTCTCTCTCCAATCTCTCTCTCCAATCTATTTCTTTCTCCACTCTCTCTCCCTCCTCTCTCTCTCTCTCTAGCTCTCCAATCCCTCTCTCTCAATCTCTCTCTCTCTTCAATCTCGCTCTCTCTCCAATCTCTCTTTCTCCCTCTCTCTCTCTCTCTCTCTCTCTCTCTCTCGCTCTTGCTCTCTAATCCCTCTCTCTCAATCTCTCTCTCTCTTTAATCTCTCTCTCTCTCCAATCTCTCTCCCTCTTCATTCTCTCTCTCTCCATTCTCTCTCTCTCCATTCTCTCTCTCTCCATTCTCTCTCTCTCTCTCTCTCCTCTCTCTCTCTCTCTCTCTCTCTCTCTCTCTCTCTCTCTCTCTCTCTCTAATCTCTTCAGGAGTGAAACTGTAAATGTGATGTATTGTTTTTGTAAGGTCCTCTTTCCCACTGGAGTTAGCCTGAATGAACTGTCTTGGTTGACTGGATCACTGTCTCTGTATCTCCCCAAACACCTCCACACACCTGTCCTCACCTCCCACTCCCCCTCTGGAGTTAGTCTGCAGTCTGGGCCTCTATCTGCACTCACTGACCGGCAAGGAGAAACAGGCTTCACAGCTAGGAGCTAGTGCTTATTGGCTAGGAGCTAGTGGTTAAGAGCTAGGGGCTAGAGGCAAGGAGCTATGGTTTGATTTGGTACTACTCATTCTAGACCTGGCTAAATCTCTCTAAACCTGTCCTCTTCTCCCCCTCTCTCCCTGTTGAGCTAGCCTGCAGTAATACTGTCTGGTTTGAAGGTTAGAAGCTAAGGGCTAGGGGTTGATTTTGGGACTGAGGCAATTTTCTCTTCACCCTTAATGTTTCATCACACCTGATCTCATCTCTTCCTCTCTCCCTGTGGAGTGTGTTCCTCTCTCTGCAGTAAGACTGTCAGTCTAGCTCAGCGCAATGCTCCAGTGCATAGTTGAGTTCTCTCTGACTCCTCTGTCTTGGGTCTGGCAGACTCTCTGTTCTGTTAGCCCAGGTATCTGCAAATTCACTAGTGTTTCTACAGTTTGTATTCCTGCATATTAAACTGAGTCTTCACCTTTGTTCGTTCCTGCAGTTGAGATGATTATGATGAGGTAATGGATGCCTGGGGGTGTTCTAGGGTTGAATCTTACTTTCCTTATCTCTCTTTCAGTCTCTCTCTCTCTCTCTCTTTCTCCCCCTCTCTTTTCTCTCTCCCTCTATCTCTCTCTCTCTCTTTCTCCTCCTCTCTTTTCTCTCTCCCTCACTCTCTCTCTCTTTCCCCCCCCTCTCTCTCTCTCTCTCCTTCACTCTGTTTCTCGCTTTCTCCCTCTCTCTTTTCTCTCTCCCTCTCTCTTTCGCTCTCTTTCTCCCCCTCTCTTTTCTCTCTCCCTCTCTCTTTCTCTCTCTTTCTCCCCCTCTCTTTTCTCTCTCCCTCTCTCTCTCTCTCCCCCTCTCTCTCTCTACTTCACTCTGTTTCTCTCTTTCTCCCTCTCTCTTTCTCTCTGTCCCCTCTCTCTCTCTTCAGGTACAGGAATGGACTGGAAGTAGGTCTGGATCCCAACATTCCATCGTTCCTGCTCCATTTTCCTCCTTTTCTGCTCTTTTTCTCACATTCACCCTTTTTCTTTCAAGCTTTAACAAAGCAGAAGCTTCTATCTGTCCCTGCATTTGCAGGTCTAATAGGTTATTGCTTATGCACTTACAGACACCTACTGTGAGGTGGAGTGGATCAGAAAAGAAAGAGGAGAGGTGGAAAGCAGAGAAGCAGATACACACCTCATACAGGTGTGCAGTGAGAGGAGTAGCACCCGGTTTTATGGTTTCATGGTCCTTCACTCCGGAAAATTAACTTGTAGTGTGTGTGTGTGTGTGTGTGGTGTGTGTGTGTGTGTGTGTGTGGTGTGTGGTGTGTTTCATGGTCCTTCGAGCCGGATGGGACTATTACCTCCTCTCCGACACTTACTAGTTCGGCATCCATATTAGGAAATCATTCCGTTGTCTGACTAGTTTTGTCTGTCAACTAAGGGAGTTTGGTCTGACAACTGAGGGACTTCCTAATATGGATGTCGTATGGACTGAGGGTTGTGCTCTGAACTCTCTGGATGACTGGTTATCTGGGTGTATTAGGGGTGAACATTTATTCACATCCAGTTTTACAATACAAACCCCCAACTGTGTAAGGGCTTTGGGTGTTTCCTTGTACAGATACAGAAGTAAGAATACAAATAAATGATCTGTGCCGTTACTGCGTTTCACTCTGTTTTCTTTTAACAGGTTGAACTAGAAAAATACCACAAACAACCTTGAGAATATCTAATAAGGACAGAGGGTTTGTTCAGTTCAACAGTGTGAGTTTCAACAGTTTGTAACTGTATTGTGTTCCTGTTTCTCCAGGATGGTAGAGTACTCTTTGGACCTCCAGAACATCAACCTCTCAGCCATCAGGACAGTCAGGGTCCTCAGACCCCTCAAAGCCATCAACAGAGTTCCAAGTAAGTCTCCCATAGATACCACCATCACACAATACCTGCCTGATCGAGTCCCAGATCTGCTAACACTATGGCAAGACAGCACAGATCTGAGACCAGGCTACATGCATATTCTCCACTAGTATTACACTGAACAGAAATATAAATGCAACATGCAACAATTGATATAGTTTTACCGAGTTGCAGTTAGGGCTGTGGCGGTCATGACATTTTGTCAGCCGGTGATTGTCAAGCGAATAACTGCCGGTCTCATGGTAATTGACAGTAAATTAGCATATAGATATTTAGCATCTTCTGGCTTCCACACACAGCCTACAAGCCACTAATGCTGGCCTTTGGAACATCTATATTTCAAACGTCTAATAAATCCATGTAATATAGCCTACACCTTCACAATAAATCCATGATTTATTTTAGACGGGTCTAAAGAAGCATGATATGAAGAAAATGTAGTCTATTTCAGACAAACAGAATAGCATACTCTGAGTTGTCCTTATGTGTCACGGCTGTTTAAAGGAGTGGACCAAAGTGCAGCATGTGTTTCGTTCCACATATTTATTTAGACTGTGAAACTTTATGCAATACAAAATAAACTGAAGGACAAAACAACAAACCGTGACGCAGAGGAGAAACAAACACTACTCAAAATATAATCACCCACAAAAACAGGAAGAAAAACCCCTACTGAATATGATCTCCAATCAGAGGAAACGAGGACCAGCTGCCTCCAATTGGAGATCAACCCCAAAAACAACAACATAGAAATAGAAAAACTAGAACTTAAACATAAAAATAGAAAACATAGAATAACACAAAACACCCCCTGTCACGCCCTGACCTACTCTACCATAGAAAATCACATCTTACTATGTGTCACAACTTTCAAGGTAGCAGGAAAAGGGTGAGTCAGGCGCAGGAGACTAGAGGTCCGTAGAATATATGTTTAATAAAGTCCAGAGTGAATACAGTGACTAGGCAGGGTGCAAACCACAAACAAGAGGGAGAACAGCTCCAAACTCCAAAATACACGGGGCGCAGCCCGGCAACCCTAAGACCTATCAAAATTAGTCGCGTACATAAACACATAGAAAAATAATCCAGCCCATTAACCTCGATGTAACACAAAACAATCCCGCACAAATCCCAAACAAAAACCGGACAAACTAAATACCCCCCCCACTAATTACAAACAACGAACAGGTGCGTACTAAACAGACATAACCAACAGACACATGAAACATGGATCGGTGGCAGCTAGTAGGCCGGCGACGACGACCGCCGAGCGCCGCCCGACCGGGGAGTGGCGCCACCTTCTGTGGACGTTGTGACACTATGGTCAGGACGTGACATTATGTTAGGCCCTGATTATGGCTATGCCATATGGCTGTGGGCAACATTGGTTCATTTAGCAGACAAGATTTGGTTAGAATTCCGTGGCATTATTTTATATTATTTTAAAGTATGAAGAATACAATTAAACAAAGCTGAATATAATATAAAGGATATTTTCTCCAAACATGCGGCTATTCTGTGTTGAGCAGATAAAAAATAAACTGGACCTCCTATATCCTTAATTTAGTTATTTATGCAACTTTAGCTGTGATACATACGTTGGGCTATATGTTTTGATGTGTAATACATTATAAAGCTGCATGATGGGACTCTAACGATGATTTGAAAAAAGTCGCAAGCTGCACACACAATTTGACAATCACTTGATAATATTCTCACCAGGCCTCACATTTCTCTGCAGCATCCCCCTTGTGTGGCCATAATGTCCCCTAAAAAAATCCATGCCTTTTGCGGCCAAAGTGGCCTTTGTGCCCTTGGGCTGAATATAATAGGCTAATTACAGTATAATTCCCTTCTCCCGGCTGCCGTGCTCCGAGGCACCTCTCACTCACGTCTAGTAGGTTATAGCCAATGCCCGTCACTTGATCAGGTCCTTCTCACAGGCGTTTCAGCTAAGACGTAGGCTACAAGTGAATGAAGACAGGGAAGCAACTGCGCGCATTATATATATACATACATACCTCTTACTGAATTATAAGGCACATATTGAAGATTCTAGAACTGTCCACATTCAGCCTACTTTCCTTCAGCCAACAAGATGAGTAGACCTAATGAACAGCAGAAGCACTAGCCTATGTCAATCTACTATCCCCCATAGTACAAAAGTTGACCTATTCTATTGATAGACTTGTTCTTCTGTGTGTTACGATCGTCAAAAGGAGTGGACCAAAACGCAGCGTGTTGAGTGATCATATTTATTACTATAATGAAACACTTAAACAAAGAAACAAAACGAAAGAAAACAGTTCCGTCAGTCAACAGACAACTAAACGGAAAACAACTACCCACATAAACCCAGGTGGGAAAAGGCTGCCTAAGTATGGCTCCCAATCAGAGACAACGATAGACAGCTGCCTGTGATTGGAAACCATACCCGGCCAAAACATAGAAAGAAAACACATAGAATGCCCACCCCATATCACACCCTGACCTAACTAAACAGAGAAAAACGGCTCTCTCAGGTCAGGGCGTGACACTGTGCAATAAATACATATTCCAAACATACTCTGGGACAGTTGTGGGATGCGATAGATCCCAAATGATTACAACCACTCGCATAAAAAAAAAATGTTTAAAAGCAATGAGGTCTATCGTTTAGCTTAAAATGTTTGTTAAACTATTAGCCAATTTTTTTCACATTATAAGCGCAGTAATACACTCACGGCAGTAGGCTAAGCGTGAATGTTCCTAAATGCAATCAATTAGCGGGAAAACACTGTTCTCGAATTGACGGTAAATGCGATTATGGATGTAATGCTTTATTATAAAGGTGCATTTTTATGGCAAAAATGATCTTCTAGAAACTTTCTGCCTATGTATGCCATTTAGGCTCTACACCAGTTATAAAGCGGATTAATGTGCTTAATTTTAACCTCTATGGGACCCCTTCCCGTTCTCATCCCGGTAACGGGATTGCTTGACAAGATAGCAAAAATCTAATAAATTCAATTTCTCAAACAATCAACTATTTTACACCATTTGAAAGATAAACATCTCCTTAATCCAACCACGTTGTCCGATTTCAAAGAGGCTTTACGGCAAAAGCATAAAGTTAGATTATGTTAGGACAGTACATTGACAAAACATTACACACAGCTATTTTCAATGCAAAGACAGGCGTCACCAAAAGCAGAAAACCAGCTGAAATTATGCACTAACCTTTGACAATCTTCATCAGATGACACTCCTAGGACATTATGTTAGATAATACATGCATTTTTTGTTCTATCAAGTTCATATTTATATCCAAAAACAGCATTTTACAATGGCGGTGATGTTCAGAAAATATTTTAGCCTCCAAAACTGCCGGTGAAATTACGCTACAATTTACAAAATTACTATTCGAAAACATTGGTAAAATATAATATTGTCATTCAAAGAATTATGGATTAACATCTCGTGTATGCAACCGCATTGCCAGATTTCAAAATAACTTTACTGGGAAATCACACTTTGCAATAAACGAGGTACTATGCTCAGAAAAATAGGCTAGGCGATACAGACTAGCACCATCTTGGAACCATCTAAAATCAAATATGCTATTGTAAATATTCCCTTACCTTTGATTATCTTCATCAGAAGGCACTTCCAGGAATCCCAGGTCCACAACAAATGTTGTTTTGTTCGAAGAAGTTCATAATTTATGTCCAAATAGCTCCTTCTTGTTAGCGCGTTCCGAAGGCTACTCAAACTGTACGAAGCGCGCGGGA
Source organism: Salmo trutta (assembly GCF_901001165.1). Classification (NCBI taxonomy): domain Eukaryota; kingdom Metazoa; phylum Chordata; class Actinopteri; order Salmoniformes; family Salmonidae; genus Salmo; species Salmo trutta. The sequence goes on along the minus strand of NC_042970.1, from coordinate 76,628,257 downwards.
CTTGTCGTCACGAATGTGCAAAAAAAATGTATTTACGTTCGTTCAAACATGTCAAACGTTGTATAACATAAATCTTTAGGGCCTTTTTCAATTAGAACTTCAATAATATTCAAGGTGGACGATTGCATTGTCTTACAAAATGTTTTGGAACGAAAGAGTACCCACGGGCACGCGCATCATAGTAGTAATGGCCCTCCCTGTATGACAAACTTTCCAGGCCTCTCGTTCGGTCAGTTTTTACAGGAGAAGACTCAAACCACTTTGTAAAGACTGTTGACATCTAGTGGAAGCCTTAGGAAGTGCTAAATGAATCCTAACTCACGGTGTGTTTCATAGGCAAAGGCTTGAAAGTGATTCCACAAATCAGATTTCCACTTCCTGTTAGGATTTGTCTCAAGGTTTTGACTGCCATATGAGTTCTGTTATACTCACAGACACCATTCAAACCATTTTAGAAACTTTAGAGTGTTTTCTATCCAAATCTACTAATTATATGCATATTCTCGTTTCTGGGTAAGAGTAGTAACCAGATTAAATCGGGTATGTTTTTTATCTGGCCGTGAAAATACTGAAAATACTGCCCCCTAGCCTCAACAGGTTTTAAGAAGTTATTTGGCCAGTTCAGTTGTGCGAGTTGTGCGACTACGATTTTAAAAAGTTGCGCTGTTTCTTGCCTTATTCACACTTGCCACATTCACAAGTGATAGGTTAATATTGTCACCCATCAGACTATTCTTAATTTAATGTTGTCTTTACATATACTAAATAATATATGTGTGATATATGTTTTGATTTAGAATGGACCATTATCATGCACCTGTCTCAGAACAGGAGCATGGGGAAAAATACATGTCATCTATGCACTTAAAAAGCGAATGGAGGACGCTTTTCCCATGGTTCATTTTCATGCCAGACAGGTAGGCTATACTTCTGTTGTAAAGCGAAGCAATGTGCTTGATATTAGGAAAGTTAAGAAATAAATATACTAGCCTATAGAAAGTTGATGATACCCTCCTGTTTTTAATAGAGGCCATCAAAACTGTTTTCTTACGCAATTACTTAGCCTTTATGGTCCCGTGTGGCTCAGTTGGTAGAGCATGGTGTTTGCATGGTGTTGGCAACGCCAGGGTTGTGGGTTCGATTGTATGAAATGTATGCATTCACTACTGTAAGTCGCTCTGGATAAGAGCGTCTGCTAAATGACTAAAATGTAAAAATGTCTATGGAAATGTTGCGCAACATGAGTTCATGGGCTCTCTTGAAGTGTTTGATTAGATTTTTTAATACATTTGCATTGCTGTCATTAGAGTGATTAGAGGGACAATAGAGTGCTGAGTACCAGGCAGTTAGCAAGTTTGGTAGGCTACTAATGACCAGCAGCAGCATCAGAGTTTGGAGAAGCCTAATTACTGTGACTAAACGGTCACATGTAATTTGGTCACCTTAACAGTCCTAGTTACAGTTCATATAAGGAAATCAGTCAATTTATGTAAATATATATAAATTCCTCAAGCCCTAATCTATGGATTTCACATGACTGGGAATACAGATATGCATCTGTAGGTCACAGACACCTTAAAAACAAAGTAGGGGGGTGGATCAGAAAACCAGTCAGTATCTGGTGTGACCACCATTTGCCTCATGCAGCGCGACACATCTCCTTCTCATAGAGTTGATCAGGCTGTTGATTGTGGCCTGTGGAATGTTGTCCCACTCCTCTTCAACGGCTGTGCAAAGTTGCTGAATATTGGAGGGAACTAGAACATGCTGTCGTACACTTCAATCCAGAGCATCCCAAACATGCTCAATGGGTGACATGGCTGGTGTGTATGCAGGCCATGGAAGAACTGGGACATTTTCAGCTTCCAGTAATTGTGTACAGGTCCTTGTGACATGGGGCCGTGCATTATCATGCTGAAACATGAGGTGATGGTGGCGGATGAATGGAACGACAATGGGTCTTTATGCATTCAAATTGCCATCAATAAAATGCAATTGTGTTAGTTGTCCGTAGTTTATGCTTGCCCATACCATAACCCTACTGTTCACAATGCTGACATCAGAAAACTGCTAATCAACCCAACACAATATACACGTGGTCTGCAGTTGTGAGGGACAGGTGGACGTACTGCCAATTTCTCTAAAACCACGTTGGAGGCGGCTTATGGTATAGAAAGGAGAAATGCTCACTAACAAGGATGTAAAAAATTATTCTCTATATTCAAATCTCTGGCAACAGCTCTGGTTGACATTCCCTCAGGCAGCATGCCAATTTCACGCTCCCTTAAAACTTGAGACATCTGTGGCATTATTGTGTGACAAAACTGCACATTTTATTGTGGCCTTTTATTGTCCCAAGCACAAGGTGCACCTGTGTAATGATCATGTGGTTTAATCAGATTGTTGATATGCCACACCTGTCAGGTGGATGGATTATCTTGGCAAAGGAGAAATTCTCACTAACAAGGATGTAAACAGAAAAAAAGAAAATAATAATAACAATAATAATTCATTTCTGGCATCATTTATTTCAGCTCATGAAACATGGTACCAACACTTAACATGTTGCGTTTATATTTTTGTTTAGTGGGTTAAATGTTTTATGTTCCCTCACCATCGAGAGCTCTCCTCAACAGGCCACATAACTTCAGCACCACGGACAGCTGCCATACTGGCTCTTCAGCAGAGAAGGTCCATGGTACTGTGTAGCCTTATACAGGGCACTCTCCGTGGTTTTCAAGTCGACTACTGCTCTCTGCTATATATTACCAAGGATAGTAGTGGTAATGGTAGTAATAGGGATCGTTGTGGTATTAGTGTAAGTAATAGTGGTGGTAGCATTCATTCTAGTAGTATTAATAGTAGCATGTTCATTTTCCATGTTTAGCCTTTTATTGTACCCATTATTTATCACATTGTTCTATTATTATCCACTGCTACCCCCCCCCCCCCCCCCCCCCCAGTGTTGCAGTTCTTGACACAAACGTATTATCATACCTTGTTCAAAGGCACTTAAATCTTTTGTCTCGCCAATTCACCCTCTGAAAGGCACACATACACAATCCATGTCTCAATTGTTTTAACAAGTGACATCAAGAAGGGATGAAAGCGTTCACTTGGATTCCCCTGGTCAGTCTGTCATGGAAACAGCTGGTGTTCATAATGCTTTGTCAATATTTACGGAATGTTTCTCATGTCAATAAAGCTATTTGAATTTGAGAGAGAGTCTGTCTGTCTGTCTCTGATGCTACGTGCTCTTCTCTCTCTGCGTGTTCCAGAGCTCATCCCAAACCACTTCAACACCCAATCAGCATCATAAGTACCTTATTATTACCTGAGTTGTTCTACGGAAAGCGAACGGTCCAAAAGATAAGGGCTTTTGATGAGATCAGAGCTAGTAAACAATTTAGTTGTTGAGTCCAAATTGTGCCAGGCAATCACACAAACGCACCATTTATTTTCCTCTTCCAATGACAGACGCACAGCCCCCCCCCCCCCCCCCCCCCCCCCACACACACACACACACAGTTATTCATTGCGAGAACCATTGAGTGGTCTCTTGGATGCGATGATACTTGAGTTAATGTTGCCTTGCTGATGCTATAGCAAAACCTTTCCTATTCATAATACAGCTACATCCATAATGGCTGGAGTTTATAGCTCACTATACAGGTGAAAACGTGCAGCTCATTTTTCTTGTGTGTGTGTGTGTCTTCATGGGTACTAGGTGTGTGTTTGGTGTGTCTTCATGGGTACTAGGTGTGTGTTTGGTGTGTGTCTTCATGGGTACTAGGTGTGTGTTTGGTGTGTGTCTTCATGGGTACTAGGTGTGTGTTTGGTGTGTGTCTTCATGGGTACTAGGTGTGTGTTTGGTGTGTGTCTTCATGGGTACTAGGTGTGTGTTTGGTGTGTCTTCATGGGTACTAGGTGTGTGTTTGGTGTGTGTCTTCATGGGTACTAGGTGTGTGTTTGGTGTGTGTCTTCATGGGTACTAGGTGTGTGTTTGGTGTGTGTCTTCATGGGTACTAGCTGTGTGTTTGGTGTGTCTTCATGGGTACTAGGTGTGTGTTTGGTGTGTCTTCATGGGTACTAGGTGTGTGTTTGGTGTGTGTCTTCATGGGTACTAGGTGTGTGTTTGGTGTGTGTCTTCATGGGTACTAGCTGTGTGTTTGGTGTGTCTTCATGGGTACTAGGTGTGTGTTTGGTGTGTGTGTCTTCATGGGTACTAGGTGTGTGTTTGGTGTGTCTTCATGGGTACTAGGTGTGTGTTTGGTGTGTGTGTCTTCATGGGTACTAGGTGTGTGTTTGGTGTGTGCGTCTTCATGGGTACTAGGTGTGTGTTTGGTGTGTGTGTCTTCATGGGTACTAGGTGTGCGTTTGGTGTGTGTCTTCATGGGTACTAGGTGTGTGTTTGGTGTGTGTGTCTTCATGGGTACTAGGTGTGTGTTTGGTGTGTGTCTTCATGGGTACTAGGTGTGTGTTTGGTGTGTGTGTCTTCATGGTTACTAGGTGTGTGTTTGGTGTGTGTCTTCATGGGTACTAGGTGTGTGTTTGGTGTGTGTGTCTTCATGGGTACTAGGTGTGTGTTTGGTGTGTGTGTCTTCATGGGTACTAGGTGTGTGTTGGTGTGTGTGTCTTCATGGGTACTAGGTGTGTGTTTGGTGTGTGTCTTCATGGGTACTAGGTGTGTGTTTGGTGTGTGTGTCTTCATGGGTACTAGGTGTGTGTTTGGTGTGTGTCTTCATGGGTACTAGGTGTGTGTTTGGTGTGTGTGTCTTCATGGGTACTAGGTGTGTGTTTGGTGTGTGTCTTCATGGGTACTAGGTGTGTGTTTGGTGTGTGTGTCTTCATGGGTACTAGGTGTGTGTTTGGTGTGTGTGTCTTCATGGGTACTAGGTGTGTACACTGATGTGGGAAAGTGTGATGAGAGACGGAGTGAGGGAGAGAGAATAGAAGAGACAGACCAGAAGAAGAGAAGAGGAAAGGATATGAGTTGTACAATAGAGGGAGAGATAATAAGGGATTAATCCGCAGTCTTTCTAACTACTGTACAGATTATAGTCATCTCTAGTGGATTATTCCCTAGTTAGAATGTTCCTATGTCCTCTCCCCTTCCCGACGTTCCTTGTGATCAGAGCATTGAGTAGGAACATCCACCCCGTTTTCTAAGATCTCCCTCTCTCTTCTCTCTCTCGCTCTCTCTCTCTATCTTTCTCTCTCTCTGTCTCCCTCTCTCTCTCTTTCTCTTGTCTTTCTCTCACTTTCTCCTACCCTCTTTCATTTCTCCACTGAGTCAGATCCATCTCTCTCAGAATGAAAAATAGTAGTTACTCCTTTTCCTCCTTCCTTCCTTCCTTCCTTCCTTCCTTCCTTCCTTCCTTCCTTCCTTCCTTCCTTCCTTCCTTCCTTCCTTCCTTCCTTCCTTCCTTGTAACAAACCACTCTTCACAGGAAAAGAGGAACACTACTGTCCCTAGAGAGGAGAGGGGGAGAGAGGAGGAGAGGAACAGAGATGGAGAGAGAGAGAAAAAAATAGAGAGGGAAGGCCAGAGAAGTATGGAGAGAGAAGGGATGTGTGTGTGAGAAAGAGAGAGAGCAGGTGGGGCAGAGAGGGAGGGAGAGGGGAGGAAGGTGTGTGTGTGTGAGGGAGAGAAAGAGGGGTCAAGGTGAGAGAGAAAAAGATAGAGGGAGAGAGTGAGCTAGCGAGGGAGGGGAATAGGGAAAGTGGGAAGTGAGATGTACACTATACATAGTGTGGAACAGGTTTAGAGAGGAGAGAGTGGTGGTGGTGAACAGGTTTAGAGAGGAGAGTGGTGGTGGTGAACAGGTTTAGAGAGGAGAGAGTGGTGGTGGTGAACAGGTTTAGAGAGGAGAGAGTGGTGGTGGTGAACAGGTTTAGAGAGGAGAGTGGTGGT
>NC_042970.1:76599033-76622243 GCF_901001165.1 Salmo trutta | reverse complement strand
CCACCCCATCCTCTCTCCTCCAGCTCTACAGTCATCTCCCTGTCGCTCCACTCCTCTCCCTTCCCCCTATCCCTCTCTCCTCCAGCTCTAAAGTCATCTCCCTGTCGCTCCCCTTCTCTCCCTTCCCCCTATCCCTTCTCTCCTCCAGCTCTACAGTCATCTCCTCTCCCACCCCCCCATCCCTCTCTCCTCCAGCTCTACAGTCATCTCCCTGTCGCTCCCCTTCTCTCCCTTCCCCCCTATCCCTCTCTCCTCCAGCTCTACAGTCATCTCCCTCTCCCACCCCATCCCTCTCTCCTCCAGCTCTACAGTCATCTTCCCTGTCTCTCCCTCCTCTCCCTTCCCCCTATCCCTCTCTCCTCCAGCTCTACAGTCATCTCCCTCTCCCACCCCATCCCTCTCTCCTCCAGCTCTACAGTCATCTCCCTGTCCCTCCCCTCCTCTCCCTTCCCCCTATCCCTCTCTCCTCCAGCTCTACAGTCATCTCCCTGTCGCTCCCCTTCTCTCCCTTCCCCCTATCCCTCTCTCCTCCAGCTCTACAGTCATCTCCCTCTCCCACCCCATCCCTCTCTCCTCCAGCTCTACAGTCATCTCCCTGTCGCTCCCCTTCTCTCCCTTCCCCCCTATCCCTCTCTCCTCCAGCTCTACAGTCATCTCCCTCTCCCCCCCCCATCCCTCTCTCCTCCAGCTCTACAGTCATCTCCCTGTCCCTCCCCTCCTCTCCCTTCCCCCTATCCCTCTCTCCTCCAGCTCTACAGTCATCTCCCTCTCCCACCCCATCCCTCTCTCCTCCAGCTCTACAGTCATCTCCCTGTCCCTCCCCTCCTCTCCCTTCCCCCTATCCCTCTCTCCTCCAGCTCTACAGTCATCTCCCTCTCCCACCCCATCCCTCTCTCCTCCAGCTCTACAGTCATCTCCCTGTCGCTCCCCTTCTCTCCCTTCCCCCCCTATCCCTCTCTCCTCCAGCTCTACAGTCATCTCCCTCTCCCACCCCATCCCTCTCTCCTCCAGCTCTACAGTCATCTCCCTGTCCCTCCCCTCCTCTCCCTTCCCCCTATCCCTCTCTCCTCCAGCTCTACAGTCATCTCCCTCTCCCACCCCATCCCTCTCTCCTCCAGCTCTACAGTCATCTCCCTGTCGCTCCCCTCCTCTCCCTTCCCCCTATCCCTCTCTCCTCCAGCTCTACAGTCATCTCCCTCTCCCACCCCATCCCTCTCTCCTCCAGCTCTACAGTCATCTCCCTGTCCCTCCCCTTCTCTCCCTTCCCCCTATCCCTCTCTCCTCCAGCTCTACAGTCATCTCCCTCTCCCACCCCATCCCTCTCTCCTCCAGCTCTACAGTCATCTCCCTGTCCCTCCCCTCCTCTCCCTTCCCCCTATCCCTCTCTCCTCCAGCTCTACAGTCATCTCCCTCTCCCACCCCATCCCTCTCTCCTCCAGCTCTACAGTCATCTCCCTGTCCCTCCCCTCCTCTCCCTTCCCCCTATCCCTCTCTCCTCCAGCTCTACAGTCATCTCCCTCTCCCACCCCATCCCTCTCTCCTCCAGCTCTACAGTCATCTCCCTGTCCCTCCCCTCCTCTCCCTTCCCCCTATCCCTCTCTCCTCCAGCTCTACAGTCATCTCCCTCTACCACCCCATCCCTCTCTCCTCCAGCTCTACAGTCATCTCCCTGTCGCTCCCCTTCTCTCCCTTCCCCCTATCCCTCTCTCCTCCAGCTCTACAGTCATCTCCCTCTCCCACCCCATCCCTCTCTCCTCCAGCTCTACAGTCATCTCCCTGTCCCTCCCCTCCTCTCCCTTCCCCCTATCCCTCTCTCCTCCAGCTCTACAGTCATCTCCCTGTCCCTCCCCTCCTCTCCCTTCCCCCTATCCCTCTCTCCTCCAGCTCTACAGTCATCTCCCTGTCCTTCCCCTCCTAAGCTTGACTTACAGTACCAGTCAAACATTTGGACACACCTACACCTTCAAGGATTTTTCTTTATTTTTGCTATTTTCTACATTGTAGAATAATAGTGAAGACAACAGAACTAGGAAATAGCACATATGGAATCAAGTAGTAACCAAAAAAGTGTTAAACAAATCACATATGTACCCACATATGCTGAGCACTTGTTGGCTGTTTTTCCTTCACTCTGCGGTCCAGCTCATCCCAAACCATCTCAATTGGGTTGAGGTCGGGTGATTGTGGAGGCCAGGTCATCTGATGCAGCACTACATCACTCTCCTTCTTGGTCAAATAGCCCTTACACAGCCTGGAGGTGTGTTGGGTCATTGTCCTGTTGAAAAACAAATGATAGTCCTACTAAGTGCAAACCAAATAGGATGCCGTTTCGCTGCAGAATGCTGTGGTAGCCATGCTGGTTAAAGTTGCCTTGAATTCTAAATAAATCACAGACAGTGTCACTCCTCCTCTCCATCCCTCTCTCCTCCTCTCTATTCCTCTCTCCTCCTCTCCATCCCTCTCTCCTCCTCAGTTCTAAGGACATCTCCCTGCCTCGCCCATACTACATGGCAGACGAGGATGATGAGCGACCCTTCATCTGCTCTCTCGCCCAGGACAACGGCATCATGGCGTGCACCGACGTCCCGGCCCGCCGAGAACTAGGACGCACCTGCTGCCTGGACAAGGACGATGTGACACACAGACAGGGTTTGGGGCTGAGTCCTGAACCCCTGGTTAACGGGTCAGTGAGCGGGCCTGGACTGTGCATCAACTGGAACCAGTATTACACACGCTGTCACACGGGCCACAGCAACCCACATAAAGGAGCCATCAACTTTGACAATATCGCCTACGCTTGGATCGTCATCTTTCAGGTAGGGCTTTGATTGGGTGGTTTGGACTTTCTTTTCTTCATTTGTATTGGTTGAGCTATGTGAGCTGATGTAGCTAGATATGCACCACAGCGTGTCTCTCTCTACACCTACCTAGCTTTTTCTCTCTCTCTCTCTTTTTCTATTGATGTAAAAATCAAATCGAATCAAATTGTATTTGTCACATGCGCCGAATACAACAGGTTCAAACCTTGCAGTGAAATGCTTACTTAAAAGCCCCTAACCAACAATGCAGTTCTAAAATTTGGTAAAGAAAATGTTTTATAAAAAGTTACAAAATAAAATAACAATAACAAGGCTATTTACAGGGGGTACCGGAACCAAGTCAATGTGCAGGGCTACAGGTTAGTCAATGTAGGTCGGGGAAAGGTGACTAAAATGTGTCATATCGTATGTCATTGCACTGTCCAGGGAGCTGTATTGGTTAAAGTAGAGCCCAGATCAAATCCCTGTACTGGAGGGCTGCAGTGTGCAAGCATTTGTTCCCACCCAGCACTGATATGCATGATTTCACTTTTCTTTAGATCATAGTTAGTCTAATCAGGTGTGTTAGTGCACGTTGGCACTGGGCTGGAACAAACACCTGCACACCGTGCCAGTCCTCTTAGACTAGAGTTGTCCCACCCCTGAAGTATAGGTCAGGCGTATGTCGAGATAGAGTAGAGGTTACCATAGTGATTAGGTCACGACAAGATAGAGTAGAGGTTACCATAGTGATTAGGTCACAACAAGATAGAGTAGAGGTTACCATAGTGATTAGGTCACGACAAGATAGAGAAGGGGTTACCATAGTGATTAGGTCACGACAAGTTAGAGTAGAGGTTACCATAGTGATTAGGTCACGACAAGATAGAGTCGAGGTTACCATAGTGATTAGGTCACGACAAGTTAGAGTAGAGGTTACCATAGTGATTAGGTCACGACAAGATAGAGTAGAGCTTACCATAGTGATTAGGTCACGACAAGATAGAGTAGAGGTTACCATAGTGATTAGGTCACGACAAGATAGAGTAGAGGTTACCATAGTGATTAGGTCACGACAAGATAGAGTAGAGGTTACCATAGTGATTAGGTCATGACAAGATAGAGTAGAGGTTACCATAGTGATTAGGTCACGACAAGATAGAGTAGAGGTTACCATAGTGATTAGGTCACGGCAAGATAGAGTAGAGGTTACCATAGTGATTAGTGCATGACAAGATAGAGTAGAGGTTACCATAGTGATTAGGTCATGTCAAGATAGAGTAGAGGTTACCATAGTGATTAGGTCACAACAAGATAGAGTAGAGGTTACCATAGTGATTAGGTCACAACAAGATAGAGTAGAGGTTACCATAGTGATTAGGTCACGACAAGATATCTACTTGCTGTAATGAAGTAAATAATGTATGCTGGTCTGGAACAACAGCCTGCACGTCTTGTAGTCCTCCAGCAGTAGTGAAGTGAATAATTTATGCTGGTCTGGAACAACAGCCTGCATGCCTTGTAGTCCTCCAGCAGTAGTGAAGTGAATAATTTATGCTGGTCTGGAACAACAGCCTGCACGCCTTGTAGTCCTCCAGCAGTAGTGAAGTGAATAATGTATGCTGGTCTGGAACAACAGCCTGCACGCCTTGTAGTCCTCCAGCAGTAGTGAAGTGAATAATGTATGCTGGTCTGGAACAACAGCCTGCACGCCTTGTAGTCCTCCAGCAGTAGTGAAGTGAATAATGTATGCTGGTCTGGAACAACAGCCTGCATGCCTTGTAGTCCTCCAGCAGTAGTGAAGTGAATAATGTATGCTGGTCTGGAACAACAGCCTGCATGCCTTGTAGTCCTCCAGCAGTAGTGAAGTGAATAATGTATGCTGGTCTGGAACAACAGCCTGCACGCCTTGTAGTCCTCCAGCAGTAGTGAAGTGAATAATGTATGCTGGTCTGGAACAACAGCCTGCACGCCTTGTAGTCCTCCAGCAGTAGTGAAGTGAATAATGTATGCTGGCCTGGAACAACAGCCTGCATGCCTTGTAGTCCTCCAGCAGTAGTGAAGTGTCTGACAGCAGTGATTAGGTGATGGTGAGATATACACTCTGTAATTGGCTTGCTATCTGATTATCTGATTACATTACAGAGAGACAGAGAGCTCTCCTCTATGGGACTTTTAGTGGGGAAATGAATCAGGAAGCGGATGTTATCAGACGATGTTCTCTAGTCTAGGTCAACAGGAGGGTGACTGATCTGGCTGATCTGTAGAAGGACAAACTGAGCTTCGTCTTGGTGAAATGTCTGAGACTTAGAGACGTCTTGGTGAAATGTCCTTGACTTAGAGACGTGTTTTGTGCGTGTGTGTGTGTGTGTCCCTCTCCAGGTGATCACTCTGGAAGGCTGGGTAGAGATCATGTACTATGTCATGGATGCTCACTCCTTCTACAACTTCATCTACTTTATACTGCTCATCATCGTAAGTACACACAAACACACGCAATGCACACACACACACACAATATGCACACACACACACAATGCACACACACACACACACACACACACACACACACACACACACACACACACACACACACACACACACACACACACACACACACACACACACACACACACACACACACACACACACAATGCACGCACACACAATGCACACACACACGCGCAATGCACACACACACGCAATGCACACACACGCACACACACACACACAATGCACACACACACAATGCACACACACACGCGCAATGCACACACACACACGCAATGCACACAAACATACACACACATGCACACAAATGCACACACACACACACACAGGTATGCAGACACGAGTAGGGCTTGCACAATTACCGTATAACTGTGTAACCGACGGTTATGGGCGAAGAGCGTCATGAAAATAAAATAACTGTAAAAACAAAGATGTTGTTTGTGTGGCACAAACAGCTGACTGAAGACGGGACGCCGGGCATTCATGTGTTAAGTCAGTTTCTGTGGTAACATGGACTCTTAGCAACATGATGAAAGTTTGTTGCTACTTGCTGAAACAAGCAAGGTGTTGTTGCAAACAAGTCTTTGGTTGCCTAGGCAACACACCCCTCCCTGCAGCAGCACACCAAGATCACAAGTCAGTCATATTACACACACACAGGCACACACCCAAACACACACACACAGGCATGCTCCCAAACACACACACACACACACAGGCATGCTCCCAAACACACATAGACACACACGGGCATGCTCCCAAACTGTCACAGGCGTCGTATTGAATTGACCAAGGCGCAGCGTGGCTAGTGCTCATTCTTAATTATTTAATGAAATACACTTTACAAAAATAACAAATGACCAACAGTTCCGTCAGGGACAACAACTAAACAGAAAATAACCACCCACAAAACCCAAAGGAAAAACAGGCTGCCTAAGTATAGCCTCCAATCAGAGACAACGAAAGACACCTGCCTCTGATTGGAAACCATACTTGGCCAAACATGGAAAACAAAACATAGAAATAGAAAACTAGAACAAATTCCCCTAGAAACACACAAACCCCAAAACACACAAAACAACCCCCCTGCCACGCCCTGACCATTCTACTATGGCAAAATTACCCTTTTCACTGGTCAGGACGTGACACAAACACACGCACGCACATAGGCATGCTCCCAAACACACACACAGGCACACACCCAAACACACACACAGACACACAGGCACACATCCAAACACACACACACGCAGGCACAGATGCATACACACACACACACACACACATTTCCGTCTAACACATTTACAAATCTCTCTCTCCCTTTCTCCTGTCTCTCTCTCTCTCTCTCCCTTTCTCTCTCTCTCTCTCTCTTTCTATCTCTCTTTCTCTCTCTCTCGTTCCATATCAGAGATGCTAAATGACTAAAATGTAAATGTAGATGATATCGGCACGGTAATAGAAAGGGATTATTATTGGATGCTCAGACCACCTGGGGATTAGGCTCGCATCCAGTCACACACACACACACACACACACACACACACACACACACACACACACACACACACACACACACACACACACACACACACACACACACACACACACTGCCTGTCTGGTGTGGTGTCACGGTTGGAGAATGAAAGGGGGGTGATTCATCTGTAGATTTTGGTCAGTCACACACACACACACACACACACACACACACACACACACACACACACACACACACACACACACACACACACACACAGACACAGACACAGACACAGACACACACACATACGTTCAACTGGACCTCCATACTGGTTTACCGTTTGTCCCCTGGCCACCCGTTGACTCCAAGCTACAAACACCCATCACTCTCTTTCTCTCTCTCTCTCTCTCTCTCTCTCTCTCTCTCGCAGTGCATGCTGGGAGTTTTGGGGAGTTTGAGTGTTTGGTGTGAGGGGCTCCGTCCTAACTAACTTTCTTGATACTTTTCTTGATCTTTTCTTTACATTTTATTTTCTATGGTGGAGGGTTAATGCAATATTTGTATTAGCGGTATCCACATGTTTTTTCAAAGTTAGGGTGGAAGAGGACAGAGTAAGTTTTCTGGGGTTTGCAAGGCGTGGTATGCGCGATGGCTTCTCAGCCTAGCGCGGAGGAGATGCTGTCGATACGGCATGGATTCAGGTGTGTTCCTGAGAATGGAGTTAAGGTGGAGGAGGTTCTGCTCGCGGTCGGCGAACAGGTAGGAGCTGAATTTATACATTCTGCTTCTAGAATGAACAAAGCTGTGGTTGTGTTCATGAAAAGAGCAAATTTGGTTGGTAGGCTAATTGCTTGTGGTTATACACACTAGCCATTGAGCCTTTTTTGGGACTGCTACGCAGGACACTGCAGGGAGTGTGCTGGACAGGCATGGATGTGGTGACAGGCATAGCAGTGTCAGCGTGTACAGATGATGTTTCTGTGATGGTCAGGGATGGGCAGGATATGCAGGCACCAGAGACCAGTCTGAAGGTGTACGAGGGAGCTTCTTCAGCTAAGGTGAACTGGGGCAAGAGCAAAGCTCTGTTATGTGGGGCATGGGGGGATAGGGCCCCTCCTCTGCTTCCAGGGGGTTTGCAGTGGGGTTGTGAAGGGCTTAAAATGTTGGGGGTGTACCTGGGCTCGGAGAGGTGGGTCAGGAAGAACTGGGAGGGGCTGTCACAGGCAGTGGTGTCAAGACTGGCCAGGTGGAGGTGGCTCCTGTCCCAAGTGTCAAATAGAGGGAGGGTGCTGATAATCAACAACCTGGTGGCATCTTCCCTGTGGCATAAACTGGCTGTCCTCAACCCCCCCGCCGGTCTGCTCGCAGAGAGGAGGGGTGGAAAACCCCGGAAGTTGTGGCACAACAAACAGGAATAACGTCTCTTAGGCTGCTGGAGAGATTCCTGGAGGAGGTCAAGGAGGCACTGTCTGAGCCGGTAAGGGGGGTGATTGAGTGGCCAAAGGGGGAGGGACCACCAATGTTTCCGCCACTGCAGGTGACGGCAGAGACCGGGGAGTGGCAAGGGGGTCTGGAGGACTTGTTAGATTTTAACACTCCGAGCCTGGGGGAGTTTGAAGTGGTGGGAGGTAAAGCCCTCTACAACGTCTGCGTTAAGGTTAGGAACATTAGGAGCCTAACAGGAGTGAAGGCACATCAGTGGCAGGGGGTATGTGGGGAGGAGAGTATGGTGGGTTTTAGATGGAGGGGCTCAACAAACCCCCAGTACCAAAGAGGTCAGGGGACCTCCAGTGGAGGGTTCTCAATGGAACCCTGGCCACTAACAGCTGGTTGGCACGGGTTGAACCGGGAGTCGGGCAGGGGAGTCCTTTCTGTGTAATGAAAGAAACTGTGATTCATGTGTTTTCTGTGTGCGCCAGGTTAATGCCATTAATGTTTATGTTGGAATGTCTGTGTGAGAGGTTGGGGGAGGTTTTTACTGTTGGGGTGTTTATAATGAGGTACAGGTATTCGAGCAAGGAGAAGGCCAAATGTGTTTTGTTGAATTTTCTGTTTGCTCAGGCGAAGTTGTCTATTTGGCTAACAAAGAGGAACAGGGTCAAAGGTGGGGGGATAACAGACCCTTTACTATTGTTTAATTGGATTAAACATACCTTAGGGTTGAGTTTGAGTACCATAGAATGATAAAAAGTGTGGAGATGTTTCAGGAGATATGGTGTGTTGAGGGGCTGTCTGTATAGCTGGGGGAGATGTTTCAGGAGATATGGTGTGTTGGGGGGCTGTCTGTATAGCTGGGGAAGATGTTTCAGGAGATATGGTGTGTTGGGGGCTGTCTGTATAGCTGGGGAAGATGTTTCAGGAGATATGGTGTGTTGGGGGCTGTCTGTATAGCTGGGGAAGATGTTTCAGGAGATATGGTGTGTTGGGGGCTGTCTGTATAGCTGGGGAAGATGTTTCAGGAGATATGGTGTGTTGGGGGGCTGTCTGTATAGCTGGGGAAGATGTTTCAGGAGATATGGTGTGTTGGGGGCTGTCTGTATAGCTGGGGAAGATGTTTCAGGAGATATGGTGTGTTGGGGGGCTGTCTGTATAGCTGGGGAAGATGTTTCAGGAGATATGGTGTGTTGGGGGCTGTCTGTATAGCTGGGGAAGATGTTTCAGGAGATATGGTGTGTTGGGAGCTGTCTGTATAGCTGGGGAAGATGTTTCAGGAGATATGGTGTGTTGGGGGCTGTCTGTATAGCTGGGGAAGATGTTTCAGGAGATATGGTGTGTTGGGGGGCTGTCTGTATAGCTGGGGAAGATGTTTCAGGAGATATGGTGTGTTGGGGGGCTGTCTGTATAGCTGGGGAAGATGTTTCAGGAGATATGGTGTGTTGGGGGGCTGTCTGTATAGCTGGGGAAGATGTTTCAGGAGATATGGTGTGTTGGGGGGCTGTCTGTATAGCTGGAGAAGATGTTTCAGGAGATATGGTGTGTTTGGGGGGCTGTCTGTATAGCTGGAGAAGATGTTTCAGGAGATATGGTGTGTTGGGGGGCTGTCTGTATAGCTGGAGAAGATGTTTTGGATATACGGTTGTAGGAGTGGGTACTGTTTTGGGTATTGTGATGTTGGTTTGTGATGTTGGTTTGTATCGTGTGGTAGATGGAAAGGTGAGTATGGTACATGTATGTAGTACAGGGTATATTATGGTGTTTTGTATCGTGTGGTAGATGGAAAGGTGAGTATGGTACATGTATGTAGTACAGGGTATATTATGGTGTTTTGTATCGTGTGGTAGATGGAAAGGTGAGTATGGTACATGTATGCAGTACAGGGTATATTATGGTGTTTTGTATCGTGTGGTAGATGGAAAGGTGAGTATGGTACATGTATGCAGTACAGGGTATATTATGGTGTTTTGTATCATGTGGTAGATGGAAAGGTGAGTATGGTACATGTATGCAGTACATATATTTTGGTGTTTTATTTTTAAGGGGGGGGGGGTTTAAATGAAATGAGAAAGTTTCAGTAAAGAAAGACAAAAAGTCAAAAAGTCTCTCTCTCTCTCTCAACTATGACTGTACACATTTTCCTTTCTCTCTCATAATGTCTCTTTTATTGAAATGGTTTCCTAACATGCAAAGAGAGCCTTAACCCTTCCTTCACTCAACGCATGAGAACCCATACAACGCATGAGAACCCCTACAACGCATGAGAACCCATACAACGCATGAGAACCCATACAACGCATGAGAACCCGTACAACGCATGAGAACCCGGGGATTATTGTGTGATAACTCCTGTCTAAAGGCTGTTCTTAGGGCCGAGGGCCTTACTGCTTTAACAGAACGGTTGCCAACATAAAAAAAAAGGTTTTCATTCAAAACTGTATTTAAATAATTGTATTTGTTTAATTTCATCCTTCCAACCGACAATATAGTTCTGGCAAAAGCTAGTTGTTTGTTATTAGGTTCTGAAGTTGCTAACTAAACAGGCTAGTCGTTTATTATTTTTTTTATAACCCAGTGGTTCATTCTAGTCATTCCACATTGCTACGCTAAACAAATTATTGGCATGGAGCTAGCTAGCTAGCTAGGAGAGGTTCAATGATAACGAGAGACAAGAACATCAATACATATTTATAAAATAAATCATTTAAAAATATGCAAAACGAACATCAATAAATATTGATTTAATAAATCATGTATAATTAGGCAACAACCAGCTAATGGTCAAGCAAATAATATAGTTATGGAGGATAGCTAGGCTAATGTTACTTCTCCAAGTCAATCATATAGTTATGGAGGATAGCTAGGCTAATGTTACTTCTCCAAGTCAATCATATAGTTATGGAGGATAGCTAGGCTAATGTTACTTCTCCAAGTCAATCATATAGTTATGGAGGATAGCTAGGCTAATGTTACTTCTCCAAGTCAATAATATAGTTATGGAGGATAGCTAGGCTAACGTTACTTCTCCAAGTCAATAATATAGTTATGGAGGATAGCTAGGCTAACGTTACCTCTCCAAGTCATTAATATAGTTATGGAGGATAGCAAGGCTAATGTTACTTCTCCAAGTCAATAATATAGTTATGGAGGATAGCTAGGCTAATGTTACTTCTCCAAGTCAATAATATAGTTATGGAGGATAGCTAGGCTAATGTTACTTCTCCAAGTCAATAATATAGTTATGGAGGATAGCTAGGTTAACATTACTTCTCCAAGTCATTAATATAGTTATGGAGGATAGCTAGGCTAACGTTACTTCTCCAAGTCAATAATATAGTTATGGAGGATAGCTAGGCTAACGTTACTTCTCTAAGTCAATAATATAGTTATGGAGGATAGCTAGGCTAATGTTACTTCTCCAAGTCAATAATATAGTTATGGAGGATAGCTAGGTTAACATTACTTCTCCAAGTCATTAATATAGTTATGGAGGATAGCTAGGCTAACGTTACTTCTCCAAGTCAATAATATAGTTATGGAGGATAGCTAGGCTAACGTTACTTCTCCAAGTCAATCATGTAGTTATGGAGGATAGCTAGGCTAACGTTACTTCTCCAAGTCAATCATATAGTTATGGAGGATAGCAAGGCTAACGTTACTTCTCCAAGTCAATAATATAGTTATGGAGGATAGCTAGGCTAACATTACTTCTCCAAGTCATTAATATAGTTATGGAGGATAGCTAGGCTAATGTTACTTCTCCAAGTCAATAATATAGTTATGGAGGATAGCTAGGCTAACGTTACTTCTCCAAGTCATTAATATAGTTATGGAGGATAGCTAGGCTAACGTTACTTCTCCAAGTCAATAATATAGTTATGGAGGATAGCTAGGCTAATGTTACTTCTCCAAGTCAATAATATAGTTATGGAGGATAGCTAGGCTAACGTTACTTCTCCAAGTCAATAATATAGTTATGGAGGATAGCTAGGCTAACGTTACTTCTCCAAGTCAATAATATAGTTATGGAGGATAGCTAGGCTAATGTTACTTCTCCAAGTCAATAATATAGTTATGGAGGATAGCTAGGCTAACGTTACTTCTCCCAGTCAATCATATAGCTATGGAGGATAGCTAGGCTAACGTTACTTCTCCAAGTCAATCATATAGTTATGGGGGATAGCTAGGCTAACATTACTTCTCCAAGTCAATAATATAGTTATGGAGAATAGCTAGGCTAACGTTACTTCTCCAAGTCAATAATATAGTTATGGAGGATAGCTAGGCTAACATTACTTCTCCAAGTCAATCATGTAATTATGGAGGATAGCTAGGCTAACGTTACTTCTCTAAGTCAATAATATAGTTATGGAGAATAGCTAGGCTAACGTTACTTCTCCAAGTCAATCATGTAGTTATGGAGGATAGCTAGGCTAACGTTACTTCTCCAAGTCAATCATATAGTTATGGAGGATAGCAAGGCTAACGTTACTTCTCCAAGTCAATAATATAGTTATGGAGGATAGCTAGGCTAACATTACTTCTCCAAGTCATTAATATAGTTATGGAGGATAGCTAGGCTAATGTTACTTCTCCAAGTCAATAATATAGTTATGGAGGATAGCTAGGCTAACGTTACTTCTCCAAGTCATTAATATAGTTATGGAGGATAGCTAGGCTAACGTTACTTCTCCAAGTCAATAATATAGTTATGGAGGATAGCTAGGCTAATGTTACTTCTCCAAGTCAATAATATAGTTATGGAGGATAGCTAGGCTAACGTTACTTCTCCAAGTCAATAATATAGTTATGGAGGATAGCTAGGCTAACGTTACTTCTCCAAGTCAATAATATAGTTATGGAGGATAGCTAGGCTAATGTTACTTCTCCAAGTCAATAATATAGTTATGGAGGATAGCTAGGCTAACGTTACTTCTCCCAGTCAATCATATAGCTATGGAGGATAGCTAGGCTAACGTTACTTCTCCAAGTCAATCATATAGTTATGGGGGATAGCTAGGCTAACATTACTTCTCCAAGTCAATAATATAGTTATGGAGAATAGCTAGGCTAACGTTACTTCTCCAAGTCAATAATATAGTTATGGAGGATAGCTAGGCTAACATTACTTCTCCAAGTCAATCATGTAATTATGGAGGATAGCTAGGCTAACGTTACTTCTCTAAGTCAATAATATAGTTATGGAGAATAGCTAGGCTAACGTTACTTCTCCAAGTCAATCATGTAGTTATGGAGGATAGCTAGGCTAACGTTACTTCTCCAAGTCAATCATATAGTTATGGAGGATAGCTAGGCTAATGTTACTTCTCCAAGTCAATAATATAGTTATGGAGGATAGCTAGGCTAACATTACTTCTCCAAGTCATTAATATAGTTATGGAGGATAGCTAGGCTAATGTTACTTCTCCAAGTCAATAATATAGTTATGGAGGATAGCTAGGCTAACGTTACTTCTCCAAGTCATTAATATAGTTATGGAGGATAGCTAGGCTAACGTTACTTCTCCAAGTCAATAATATAGTTATGGAGGATAGCTAGGCTAATGTTACTTCTCCAAGTCAATAATATAGTTATGGAGGATAGCTAGGCTAACGTTACTTCTCCAAGTCAATAATATAGTTATGGAGGATAGCTAGGCTAACGTTACTTCTCCAAGTCAATAATATAGTTATGGAGGATAGCTAGGCTAATGTTACTTCTCCAAGTCAATAATATAGTTATGGAGGATAGCTAGGCTAACGTTACTTCTCCCAGTCAATCATATAGCTATGGAGGATAGCTAGGCTAACGTTACTTCTCCAAGTCAATCATATAGTTATGGGGGATAGCTAGGCTAACATTACTTCTCCAAGTCAATAATATAGTTATGGAGAATAGCTAGGCTAACGTTACTTCTCCAAGTCAATAATATAGTTATGGAGGATAGCTAGGCTAACATTACTTCTCCAAGTCAATCATGTAATTATGGAGGATAGCTAGGCTAACGTTACTTCTCTAAGTCAATAATATAGTTATGGAGAATAGCTAGGCTAACGTTACTTCTCCAAGTCAATCATGTAGTTATGGAGGATAGCTAGGCTAACGTTACTTCTCCAAGTCAATCATATAGTTATGGAGGATAGCTAGGCTAACATTACTTCTCCAAGTCAATCATATAGCTATGGAGGATAGCTAGGTTAACGTTACTTCTCCAAGTCAATAATATAGTTATGGAGAATAGCTAGGCTAACGTTACTTCTCCAAGTCAATAATATAATTATGGAGGATAGCTAGGCTAACGTTACTTCTCCAAGTCAATCATGTAGTTATGGAGGATAGCAAGGCTAACGTTACTTCTCCAAGTCAATCATATAGCTATGGAGGATAGCTAGGCTAACTTTACTTCTCCAAGTCAATCATATAGTTATGGAGGATAGCTAGGCCAACGTTACTTCTCCAAGTCAATAATATAGTTATGGAGAATAGCTAGGCTAACGTTACTTCTCCAAGTCAATCATGTAGTTATGGAGGATAGCTAGGCTAACTTTACTTCTCCAAGTCAATCATATAGTTATGGAGGATAGCTAGGCTAACGTTACTTCTCCAAGTCAATCATGTAGTTATGGAGGATAGCAAGGCTAACGTTACTTCTCCAAGTCAATCATATAGCTATGGAGGATAGCTAGGCTAACGTTACTTCTCCAAGTCAATCATATAGTTATGGAGGATAGCTAGGCCAACGTTACTTCTCCAAGTCAATAATATAGTTATGGAGAATAGCTAGGCTAACGTTACTTCTCCAAGTCAATCATGTAGTTATGGAGGATAGCTAGGCTAACTTTACTTCTCCAAGTCAATCATATAGTTATGGAGGATAGCTAGGCTAACATTACTTCTCCAAGTCAATCATATAGCTATGGAGGATAGCTAGGCTAACACACAATCACATCAAGCAGCTGAAATGACAGCAAACTATGGAATTTATGTTTGTTTTACCTATCGTTTCTATTGCCAATTTTTTGAATACATCCATTACAATGATGCTGATAAATGAATTGGCCTGGATCAGAGAAGCTGTCAGTCTCATCATGTGCATGGCACAGTGGAGAAAAAAACTGCAACATGTTGCACAGGTCTGATAGGCACACAGCTGTACTGTACCAAAACAAATGCTTGGCTAGTAGCATGGGGAAATATTGTCTTGATGCTTTTTTTCCCGGGGGAGATTAAGTTTACAAATTGACTGGCTGGGCTGTGGGACAGTAAATGGACATTTCTAAATCTAATGGAACTGCTAACAGGCATTACCCGGAGAATGAGGGATTGTGGTGCTATAACTCCCTGCTACCAACCAATCAGCATCCCGGATCCAAACAACCCATTTTATAATATGGTAAAACAGCATCTGCTAACCCTTCATTCACTTCACTCAACAGTCTTCAGTACAGTAAAGTAGAATTTCGAGATAACTTTCTAGCATGCAACAGTGTACATACTGTATACACGGAGTGTACAAAACATTATGAACACCTGCTCTTTCCATGACATAGACTGACCAGGTGAATCCAGGTGAAAGCTATGATCCCTGATTGATGTCACTTGTTAAATCCACTTCAATCAGTGTAGATGAAGAGGAGGAGACAGGTTAAAGAAGGATTTTTAAGCCTTGAGACAATTGAAACATGGATTGTGTATGTGTGCCATTCAGAGGGTGAATGGACAAGACAAAACAATGTAAGAGCCTTTGAATGGGGTATGGTAGTAGGTGGCAGGCCCACGGTTTGAGTCAAGAACTGCTACATTGCTGGGGTTTTCACTCTCAACAGTTTACATATAAATGGAGGCGTTTTACACATCTCCTGTAAACAACATAAGTACAGCCTGGATGCTCAGCAGATGCTTTTGTCCTATAGGCATCCAATACCTTTTACACTGTTACCCAACATGGCAGTCTTTTCATAGCTTATTATGCAACATGATGCTCTCGCTTTCACACAAAGAAAGGTGTTTAATACATATCGAGTACAAGTAGTTGGAATGATGCTTTCAGGGATGTGAATGACACACATCCTGTACCTTTCCTACAGCCTCTTTACAACACGTCTCAGTCTCAGAGTTAATAAAAGCAGACGCTCTTATCTTCACACTAATCTGTTGCGCAACACGTCTCCGTCTCAATAGGTTATTATGCTGAGGAGATGAGACGCTCTCGTTTTCACACTGAGACAGACAAGTACCCTTCCATTAAGGCTTTGTCTCCACTCCTACACTCCAATGGGGAGAGGAGGGAAATCAGATGAGACAGACTGCAGGAAAAGGTAGAGAGTGAAGGGGGGGGCAAAGAGAGAGGGAGAAAGAGAGGGAAAGAGAGAGGGAGGGGAGTAAATCAGAGTAGATAGATAGCCAGACGGGGGGGGATACAATCACTGAAAGGAACAATCATCAACACAATCATATGGCTGTGAAAATCAGAAACACACACACACACAGTAGGCCTATACAGTACACACCCACCAACATACACACACAGTAGACCTATACAGTACACACCCACCAACATACACACACAGTAGGCCTATACAGTACACACCCACCAACATACACACACAGTCGTACCCAAGGCTTACAGAGCTATTTTTGTGAAGTACCCATGTACTGTGTTTACAATACACACAGCCTCCACTTACACACATACTCTCCACTCCTGTTGTCACCGAAGCTTCTGTATCAATATTTGATCATCTGTTATCCCCTCTCTCTGATCGTTGTGGGGTCCCCCTACTTTCATTTCAGTCCTGAGCATACAGAATTGGCATGGAAACTAACTATTTGAATCCACGGCCCCAGAAAGCTCTGGTTTAGATCAATTGCAACCGTAGAGAGAACAGAGAGGGACTGAGAGAGAGAGAGAGAGAGAGAGAGAGAGAGAGAGAGAGAGAGAGAGAGAGAATAGAGGAAACATAAAGAGAGGGGGTTGGAGAAAGAAAGAGGGAGAGAGAGAGTGAGAAGAGGTGGAGAGAGAAAGCAGAGTATGAGAGAGGTACGAGTGTGAGTGCTTGAACAAGGACCGGTCCAGAGAGCTAAACCAATCATGAAAGGAGAAACAGAGAGGAGAAAATCCTATAGCTTCCCTCCTTAGATCAATACTGATTCAAACCCTGATAACCTCCTAGTCCTATCTGATCCTCCTCTCTTTTTCTCTCTCTCACTCACTCTCTCGCTCTCTCTTTCTCCGCCTCTCTTTCGCTCTTCTCGCTACTTCTCTCTATCTATGTGCTTTTTCTGTCTCTCTGTCCTCTCTCTATGTTCTCTCCCTCTCTCTTTCTCTTCTCTCTACTGTATTTGTTCTCTCTCTCTCTCTATGTTCTCTCTCTCTCCCCTCTCTCTCTCTATTTCTCACTCTATGTTCCCTCCCTCTCTCTCTCTCTCTTCTCTCTGCCCCCCTCTCTCTCTATGTTCTCTCTCTGAACTTTTCCTTCGCTCTCACTCTGTCCTTTCTCCTTCTCTCTCTCTCTCTCTCTCTTCCAACAGAGCATTTCTCTGTGATGTCTCTTTAGGCTTTCTAAGATTAAAAGGTCATCTTTCTCATCTTTTATTTATCCAGGATGGCAACAGATTTTTCTACTTAGTATTTCCTAAGTCGTCCTACTGTGGTCGTCCAACTTGACAAACGTGCTGTTCCCACTTCTTCTAACACATCTATTTAACCTATCTAAAACAATCACACGTCCTGTTCCCACTTCTTCTAACACAGCTATTTAACCTATCTAAAACAATCACACGTCCTGTTCTCACTTCTTCTAACACAACTATTTAACCTATCTAAAACAATCACACATCCTGTTCCCACTTCTTCTAACACAGCTATTTAACCTATCTAAAACAATCACACGTCCTGTTCCCACTTCTTCTAACACAGCTATTTAACTTATCTAAAACAATCACACGTCCTGTTCCCACTTCTTCTAAGACAGCTATTTAACCTATCTAAAACAATCACACGTCCTGTTCCCACTTCTTCTAACACAGCTATTTAACCTATCTAAAACAATCACACGTCCTGTTCCCACTTCTTCTAACACAGCTATTTAACCTATCTAAAACAATCACACGTCCTGTTCTCACTTCTTCTAACACAACTATTTAACCTATCTAAAACAATCACACATCCTGTTCCCACTTCTTCTAACACAGCTATTTAACCTATCTAAAACAATCACACGTCCTGTTCCCACTTCTTCTAACACAGCTATTTAACCTATCTAAAACAATCACACGTCCTGTTCCCACTTCTTCTAACACAGCTATTTAACCTATCTAAAACAATCACACGTCCTGTTCCCACTTCTTCTAACACAGCTATTTAACCTATCTAAAACAATCACACGTGCTGTTCCCACTTCTTCTAACACAGCTATTTAACCTATCTAAAACAATCACACATCCTGTTCCCACTTCTTCTAACACATCTATTTAACCTATCTAAAACAATCACACGTCCTGTTCCCACTTCTTCTAACACAGCTATCTAACCTATCTAAAACAATCACACGTCCTGTTCCCACTTCTTCTAACACAGCTATTTAACCTATCTAAAACAATCACACATCCCTTTTCCCCAGTCTATCATGTACACAGACTCCCTGTATAGTTCAGCCTTCATTTGTCTGTTCTTGGTGTTGGAATTGAAAGTTTATATGGCTTTCAGATGCCTGGTTTAACTGTGTTTTTAAACTTTTTGGTTGTCCACCCCCCCAGATAGATCATTTTGTTATGATCAACCTCTGTTTGGTCACCACTCAGTTCAGAGAGAATAAAGCAGTCCTCACCTACTCTAACTCTGTGTTTCATTATGGTTGTCCCGAACTCTGTGTTTATCTTTGCTCGCCCAACATATTGGTTATTTCTTCATGATCAACCTCTGTCTGTGGTCACTTACTCCTGCTCTAACTCTGTGTATTTTCATGTCTATTCATGAAGGAGTCCCTAACTCTGTGTATATTCCTGTTTGCCCAAAAGATTGGTTCTTTCTTCATGATCAACCTCTGCCTGGTGGTGATCGCCACCCAGTTCAGTGAGACGAAGCAGCGGGAGCACCAGCTGATGCAGGAGCAGAGAGCCCAGGCCCACTCTTCCTCTACTCTAGCCAGCATGACTGAGCCCTCAGCAGGCTGCTATGAGTCCGTCTTCCAGCTGGTCTGCCACGTCCTCCGCAAGGCCCGCAGGTATGGAGTATGGAGGCCCATTCATGCCAAAATACATTTGAATATTTCTATTTCTGTAATTGATTTGATATGATGTAATGTGCTTCTTAACATGAGAATGTCAAGTAGAAATAACTAGAAAATACCCAAATAAAATGTTCATTTTGGAAATAAAACAAACAAAAATAAAACCATTGAACAAAAACACATTGGCCTTCAGCAGGTGCATTGCTTTTCCCTTTAACCCCTGTGCGGCCTCGGACATCCAGCGAAAAATCCTATCGCCATTAGCGTAACAAAATTTAATAAAAAAAAATGTTTCATTTCTTTTTCAAATTATAGCGTTTTATAGATACACCTCTCATGAATCAAACCACGTTGTCCGATTTCAAAAAGGCTTTACAGCAAAAGCAAAACATTAGATTATGTTAGAGGAGTATATCGTAAAAGTAGCCACATAGCCATTTTCCGACCAACCACATGCATCACAAATAACCAAAAAACAGCTAAATGCAGCACTAACCTTTTACAAACTTCATCAGATGACACACCTAGGACATCATGTTACACAATGCATGCATTCTTTTGTTCGATAAAGTTCATATTTATATATAAAAACAGCATTTTACATCGGCACGTAACGTTGACTAACTATTTTCCCTCAAATGCATCCGGTGAAACAGTGCTACAATTTACTAAATTACTATTCGAAAACATTTTAAAAATGTAATATTGTCATTCTAAGATTTATAGATGAATATCTCTTGAAAGCATCTGTAATGCCAGATTTAAAAATAACTTTACTGGGTAATCACACTTTGCGATAAAAGGGGATGTGATACTCAGAACAATAGGCTAGCAATAGCAATAGGCTAGCCATCTTGGAACAATCGCATATCAAATCTAGTCTTGTATACCATTGTCAATAATCCCTTACCTTTGATTATCTTCATCCTTAGGCACTTCCAGGAATCCCAGGTCCACAACAAATGTATTTTCGTTCGAAAAAGTTCATCCTTTATGTTCCATTAGCTTGTTGTTGTTAGCGCGTTCTGAAGGCTGAACCAAAACTCTTTCAACAAAATGCTTTTTTTTCTTATTTAGGTTCGTTCAAACATGTCAAACGTTGTATAACATAAATCTGTAGGGCCTTTTTCAACGAGAGCTCCAATAAGATTCGAGGGGGACGATTGCATTGTGTTTCAAAACGTTTCGAAAGGGGAGGGTAACCAGGGGCACCGGCGTCATAATGGTGATGGCCCTCTCCGTGTGACCACGTTCCACAGCGTGTCATTGTGTCAGTTTTCACAGTAGGAGACTCAAATCACTTTGTAAAGACTGGGGACATCTAGTGGAAGCAATAGGAAGTGCTCAATGAACCATAGCTCACGGTGTGATTAATAGGCAACGTGATGAAGTTGAATTCGCAATTCAGAATTCCACTTCCTGTTTCGATCTGTCTCGGGGTTTTGACTGCCATATGAGTTCTGTTATACTCACAGACACCATTCAAACAGTTTTAGAAACTTTAGGGTGTTTTCTATCCACAAGTATTAATTATATGCATATCCTAGCTTCTGAGTTTGAGTAGGAGGCCATTTAAAATGGGCACGATTTTTTGTCAAAAATCGCTGTAGCGCCCCCTATCCTAGGGGAACGCCAAGAGGTTAATGTTTCAATGTTTCAATTTGTTTTGGCATGAATGTGCCTCTATACACAGGAGGTCCATGGCGCTCTGTAACCGACTGTTGGGGAGGCCCAAGGAGCTGAAAGGAGCAGGGAGAAGCAGAGGAGGAGGAGGAGGAGAGAAGACAAACGTGAATGGAGGAGGAAGAGGAGAAGGTGGGGAGAGGAGAGGGCAGCACAGACAGGGCGAGTGGTGAAGAGGGGGAGAGAGAGAGAGAGAGCGAGAGCGATGGAGGGGGTTAGAGTGGGAGTATGTGATATCGTTGCATCTTTTGGAGGTTTTGACATTCATAGGACACAGACTGGAAACAATAAATGGATTCATTAGAAGATGAATTTGTGATGTCCATCTAATTTTCTAAGGTTATGACATTCAACACCCGAGTACAGAGAGAGAGAGAATTGTTGGACGTCAAATTGAAAATGGCTCCTTTTTTCTTTCCCTTAATTGATCTCCAATGTTCCCATTTGAACCCTTTCAGCGGTCCACTGTCCCCACCACACCAAGCCCGACCACGCCTCCCCAGGAGACTCCATCACACTCACTGTCTCCCCCGCCACCGACGGCTGCCCTCATTGCACCGTCGCCCTGTCAATCAGCGACGGGGCGGGACCTGCCGACAGCCTGGCCAATTTGGAGGTGGAGGAAGGAGCTTTGGAGGAGACGGACGGGGAGGGCAGCAAATGCGGCGCCGGGAAGGAGGAAGTGAAAGACGGGGCTCCCGCTAAGGTTTCTGGGGGATGTAGGCGGGGCTGTGGGGAGCTGTGGGAGGAGACGAGGTTGAAGTTATTGGGGATCGTGGAGAGCAAGTACTTCAATAGAGGAATTATGATCGCTATCCTCATCAATACCATCAGTATGGGCATCGAACACCACAACCAGGTATGGATCTCTTCATCTCTCTCTCTCTCTCTCTCTCTCTCTCTCTCTCTCTCTCTCTCTCTCTCTCTCTCTATCTTTCTCTATCTATCTGTCTGTCTGTCTGGCTGGCTCTCTCTTTCTTTCTCTTTCTATCATTCTCTCTCTCTATATATCTCTCTCTCTCTGTCTATCTTTCTCTATCCATCTGTCTGTCTGTCTGGCTCTCTCTTTCTTTCTCTTTCTATCATTCTCTCTCTCTATATATCTCTCTCTCTCTGTCTATCTTTCTCTATCCATCTGTCTGTCTGTCTGGCTGGCTCTCTCTTTCATTCTTTCTCTCGCGTCTTCATTTGTCTTTGTCGTTTTCTCTATTTCCCTGTCTATTTCTGTCTGCATGTACTCATGTTCACCCCTTTTCTCCCCCATCTCTTCTTTTAGTCTACATACTGTATGTCAACCCCTCTCTCTTTCCTCCTCTCTCCATATCCAGACTCCACATGGTGACCTTTCTTTGACCCCTCTATGAAAAGGTCACAGTGAAATATTAGCCTCCCCTTTATAGTACATCCATAATGCAACAATTATGTACACATCTTTCTCAAGTCTCTCTCTCTCTCCCTCATTCCACATCCCATGTTCTTTCTCTCTCTCTCTCTCCAACTCCAACTCCGTCATCCACCCACTCTGTTCTTCCATCGCGGCAACAAATAAGTGTCTCTCGTCTCAGAGAATGCTAAAGATAGAGCGAGAGGATGATAAAGGAGAGAGAGAGCATGATGAAGGAGACACACACACACACACACACACACACTCCGTCCTCAATGACTTTCAGGCGGGTGATCAGAGGCGTCATCAGTGATGTCATCATAGGAC
The DNA here is from genome assembly GCF_901001165.1 of Salmo trutta. Classification (NCBI taxonomy): domain Eukaryota; kingdom Metazoa; phylum Chordata; class Actinopteri; order Salmoniformes; family Salmonidae; genus Salmo; species Salmo trutta. The sequence continues at coordinate 76,599,398 of NC_042970.1, read as the reverse complement.
AAATCTGTGTTAGGGATAGTGATTAGGTTTCAATCACAACACAGACGTGTGTGGGTCTGGAGAGAGCCAGGGACAGAGAAAGAGAGAGAGACAGAGAGAGAGAAAAAGAGAGAAACTGTGCCACCACTCCGTGCCCTTTTTGACTGATCGATGCAGGCCTGTCAATCACAGGGAGATTGAACTGCCTGATAACTAGAGAGAGGGAGAGAAGAAAGAAAGAGAGAAGGAGAGGAAAGAAAGAAAGAGGGAGGAAAGAAAGAGAGAGGAAAGAAAGAAAGAGGGAGAGAGAGGAAAGAAAGAGGGAGAGAGGAAAGAAAGAGGGAGAGAGAGGAAAGAGAGAAGAAGATGAAAGAAAGACAAAGGAA
>NC_042970.1:76556533-76594033 GCF_901001165.1 Salmo trutta | reverse complement strand
TCTCTCCATCAGGGAGATGCTAATCGCTCCTATTCAGAGGATGACAGTTCCCCCTCTAACTTTGACGAGAGTGAGAAGCTTAATGATTCTCTCAAACTGTCTGGTGAGTCTTCATATACTGCATTCACAATATAATGATGTGTTTTGGATGGTAACATTCACAATATAATGCTGTGGTTTGGATGGTAACATTCAGAATACAATGCCTGTACAATCGTTTCTACGATAGGACAAAGGAGAGGACAAAGCAGAGCATTTTTTTATGCTCATGTTTCAAGGATGTTATACACAACAAATTAAAAGGCGTGGGGGTATAGCATCCTTGAAACCATTGTACATGGACGAGGTATTCAGTCACAGACAAAATAAGGTGGTTCCCAAGACAACTATTGAATTCTGGATGGGATTCATACCAAAGTATAGTCATGCAGTGAGGAGTTATAGTGCACAGAGTGCTGAAGTAGACAGGGACACATATGGAGACAGGAAGGGGTGTTTTGGGGTCATTCTGGGTAGCACTTAGTGTTCTCTACAACACACACACACACACACACTCCCCCCCCCCCCCACCCACCCACCCACCCACACCCACCAGCTCTTCCTCACAGTTTCCCACTTCCATTACAGATGTCCTCAACTTATTTGAACCAAGGCAGCTTCAAGCTCTCCTCAGACTGAGTGAAAGAGAAAAAAGAGTAAGACTACGTGTTCTAACTGACAAGAAGAACCCCGTCTGTTATCTCTAAATCCTAACTCTGACCCTGGTTTAGCCAACCAGCTCACACAGCCCCCTAAGCTCAGCCAGGAACACTATTAGATCATCTAAGACCTGGAGAACACACATCATCAACACTGTAACTCTATCATTAGAACTCCATCCTGCTAGGTCTAACATATGTTCTGTAAGGCCTGACCTCCATAGAGTACCACAGTCATAATACCCAGAAAACCTGGCGGTCAAACAAGGAAATGGTTCCAATAGTTTTTCCACCATTCATTTTCCCCCATAGGGTATTTTAGAAACACTTAAAATAAGGGTTGTGTTTCATGTAGGCTTACCCTGATGTGATGTTTTGATAACCATGTAAATCTCTCGAGGACAAGGTGACTCTTATCAATATATTCGTCTGTATTTACCCCCCCAAAAATGAAATGCGAATTAACTGCTAATGTGGCTATCATAAAGAAGTACAAATGCAGTGATGATCTGGACGAGACTGCCGAATCGAGGCAAAGGTAAGAATCTCTGGATTAACTATCTAATGTTAGCTACATTTAGTGATTAATAAATTGGCATCATTTCTTTAAATGTACCTGTTAGCAAAGGTGCCAGCTATAGATAAAGTGCAAGAGCTTGCAGGGATTTTTAGTCTTGTCGTATTACTTTGATGCTAATTAGAATTTTCAGAGTAAATAGAGAGTAAATAGAGACTAATATATTGATAAGAGTCGCCTTGTCCGAGAGAGATTTACATGGTTATCAAAACGTCACTCCAGGGTAAGCCTACACAAAACACAGCCCTTATTTTAAGTGTTTCTAAAATCCCTTAAGGGAAAAATGAATGGTGGAAAAACTATTGTAACCGTTTCCCTGTTTGACAGCTAGGTTTTATGGGTATTGTGACACCTCCACTGTGGGGCTCTATGTGAGGTGTCAGACCTAGTATTCCTGTTGTGGATAACTCTGTTCTGTGTCTCCTTGGGGTGTTACATTATGGATGTCCACAGCTGTGGTTTAAAGACCGGAGAAGAGGAATCACGTGTTAATATTTGAAAACTTCAAACAAGTGGAACTGTCTGGGGGTATATGAGGATTTAGGAAACACTACAAGTAGAACTGTCTGGGGGTATATGAGGATTTAGGAAACACTACAAGTAGAACTGTCTGGGGGTATATGAGGATGTAGGAAACACTACAAGTGGAACTGTCTGGGGGTATATGAGGATTTAGGAAACACTACAAGTAGAACTGTCTGGGGGTATATGAGGATGTAGGAAACACTACAAGTAGAACTGTCTGGGGGTATATGAGGATGTAGGAAACACTACAAGTAGAACTGTCTGGGGGTATATGAGGATGTAGGAAACACTACAAGTGGAACTGTCTGGGGGTATATGAGGATTTAGGAAACACTATAAGTAGAACTGTCTGGGGGTATATGAGGATTTAGGAAACACTACAAGTAGAACTGTCTGGGGGTATATGAGGATTTAGGAAACACTACAAGTAGAACTGTCTGGGGGTATATGAGGATTTAGGAAACACTACAAGTAGAACTGTCTGGGGGTATATGAGGATATAGGAAACACTACAAGTAGAACTGTCTGGGGGTATATGAGGATTTAGGAAACACTACAAGGGCTGTTTAGAGACACAATGTAATTATGTATATAAAGCTCTGTCCTTCTTCTTCTTCTTTGCCCTTTTAGATCCTAAAATCTGCACCTTGACCCCTAACGGGCACCTGGAGTTGACCACATTGACCCCGGTGATGGCCCCCAGGGGGTCGTACCCCACTGACAGGCTGACCTATGCCCTGGGGTCACGGAAGAGCAGCGTTATGAGTCTGGGCAAGGCCAACCTGGAGCAGAGGAGATCATTCTCTCTGGTGAGATGTAACACACACACACACACACACACACACACACACACACACACTCAACCATTAACCCAGAAGTTCTCAGTGTAAATACCCTTAATAGAACACTTGCCCTAACAGCAACACGTAGCATATCGTAAATATAACAGCTATTCTTTAAATGTCCACAGTCTATGATTTCCTAGACCCAGACTATGGACAAGTTGCATTACACAAATTACACACAACACGCCACATAATGGCAGTTATCAAGGGTCTGCTTAGCCACTAGTCAGCTGCAGACTAGTCCGGATGGAGTCTTCAATTCGATAAACATTCCCGACGACGGGGGAGATTCTGATCACGACGTTCCCAGTTCAGGAGCTCCCTGGACTCCACGCATCTGCCTGTCGAGCCGAAGCCTGCCTTTGGTTGATTGAGCCTGGCTCAGTTCCCGGGATTCCAGTCGCCATGGCAACCACTGTTAATTAAGCGAGAGAGAGAGAATGAGAGCGACAGAGAGAGCTAGAGAGAGAGAAAGAGAAGAGAGTGAGAGAGGAAGAGAGAGAGGATTATGTATAGTTTAGTGACATACTTGTCTTCATTGTCACATGTCAAAAACAATGTAGACATCTTTGCTGAAGGCCTCCACAATCATTGTATACTCCACTGCCTGGGGGTAAAAGTTAACATGAATGTTTCTGTCCCCTACCAGTAGCTTGAGAGAGTTCCAAGTTAATTGTTTGGTCACTGATGTCATTTTGAATTTACTCAATTTACCTGAAGAATCAAAAAACACATTTTTGTCTTTCTTCCAATTTGGTTTTTCCCTGATGTGTTGATGTATATCTGTTTAATGAGGTGAGACACATCTCACACAAAAAAGAAAGGGGGGTGGGACGAAATAAGCGTTGCCTTGGCAACGGTGGTATAAATTCCTGCGGTATATAGCTGTGAATAAGACTGTGATTGTCGTCACAGGGACGATTCCAGAAGTAAACCATGTAATTTTCCTGACAGAGTGGCTATCACCTCCCAAGGCACCACACACTGTTGAGAACGATCAGTTATCTCACTTGGTAAAGTTTCACTGGTGAAGATTCATTTGAACGTCGACAGAAAAACAGTCTAGAAAGTAGATGTACAGTTGAAGTCGGAAGTTTACATACACCTTAGCCAAATACATTTAAACTCAGTTTTCCACAATTCCTGATATTTAATCCAGGTAAAAATTCCCTGTCTTAGGCCAGTTAGGATCACCACTTTATTTTAAGAATGTGAAATGTCAGAATAATAGTAGAGAGATTGATTATTTCAGCTTTTATTTCTTTCATCATATTCCCAGTGGGTCAGAAGTTTACATACACTCAATTAGTATTTGTTAGCATTGCCTTTAAATTGTTTAACTTGGGTCAAACATTTCGGGTAGCCTTCCACAAGCTTCCCACAATAAGTTGGGTGAATTTTGGTCCATTCCTCCTGACAGAGCTGGTGTAACGGAGTCAGGATTGTAGGCCTCCTTGCTCGCACACACTTTTTCAGTTCTGCCCACAAATTTTCTATGGGATTGAGGTCAGGGCTTTGTGATGGTCACTCCAATACCTTGACTTTGTTGTCCTTAAGCCATTTTTCCACAACTTTGGAAGTATGCTTGGGGTCATTGTCCATTTGGAAGATCCATTTGTGATCAAGCTTTAACTTCCTGACTGATGTCTTGAGATGTTGCTTCAATATATCCACATAATTTTCCTTTCTCATGATGGCGTCTATTTTGTGAAGTGCACCAGTCCTTCCTGCAGCAAAGCACCCCCACAACATGATGCTGCCACCCCCGTGCTTCACGGTTGGGATGGTGTTCTTCGGCTTGCAAGCCTCCCCCTTTTTCCTCCAAACATAATGATGGTCATTATGGCCAAACAGTTCTATTTTTGTTTCATCAGACCAGAGAACATTTCTCCAAAAAGTACGATCTTTGTCCCCATGTGCAGTTGCAAACCATAGTATGGCTTTTTTATGGCGGTTTTGGAGCAGTGGCTTCTTCCTTGCTGAGCGGCCTTTCAGGTTTTTTCGATATAGGACTCGTTTTACTGAGGATATAGATACTTTGGTACCTGTTTCCTCCAGCATCTTCACAAGGTCCTTTGCTGTTGTTCTGGGATTGATTTGCAATTTTCGCACCAAAGTAAGTTCATCTCTAGGAGACAGAATGTGTCTCCTTCCTGAGCAGTATGACAGCTGCGTGGTCCCATGGTGTTTATACTTGCGTACTATTGTTTGTACAGATGAACGTGGTACCTTCAGGCATTTGTAAATTGCTCCCAAGGATGAACCAGACTTGTGGAGGTCTACAATTTCTTTTCTGAGGTCTTGGCTGATTTCTTTTGATTTTCCCATGTTGTCAAGCAAAGAGGCACTGAGTTTGAAGGTAGGCCTTGAAATATATCCACAGGTACACCTCCAATTGACTCAAATTATGTCAATTAGACTACCTGAAGCTTCTAAAGCCATGACATCATTCTATGTAATTTTCCAAGCTCTTTAAAGGCACAGTCAACTTAGTGTATGTAAACTTCTGACCCACTGGAATTGTGATACAGTGAATTATAAGTGAAATAATCTGTCTGTAAACAATTGTTGGAAAAATGACTTGTGTCATGCACAAAGTAGATGTCCTAACCAACTTGCCAAAACTGTAGTTTGTTAACAAGAAATTTGTGGAGGGGTTGAAAAACGGGTTTTAATGACTCCATCCTAAATGTATGTAAACTTCCGACTTCAACTGTATATATATACACTGAGTGTACAAAACATTGCTCTTTCTATGACTGTCATGACTTCTGCCGAAGTCGATGCCCCTCCTTGCTCGGGTGGTGCTCGGTCTTCTAGCCATCATTGATCAGTTTTTCATTTTCCATTGGTTTTGTCTTGTCTTCCTACACACCTGTTTCCAATCCAATTTATCATGTTGTGTATTTAACCCTCTGTTTCCCCTCATGTCCTTGTTTGTTATTTCCCCTCATTGTTTGTGATTGTTATGTTACATGGGTTTATGTATCGGTGTGCGACGGGTATTCTTTACCCATGTTATTTTGTACTTTGGTTTTGGAGTTTTTATTTTTCATTAAAAACTTCATATTAACCAACTTGGTTTCTCCTGCGCCTGACTTCCCTGCCACCTACATACACTAATATGACAATGACACAGACTGGCCAGGTGAATCCAGGTGAATCCAGGTGAACGCTATGATCCCTTATTGATGTCACTTGTTAAATCCACTTCAATCAGTGCAGATGAAGGGGAGGAGACAGGTTAAAGAAGGATTTTTAAGCCTTGAGACAATTGAGACGTGTGCCTTTCAGAGGGTGAATGGGCAAGACAACATATTGAAGTGCCTTTGAACAGGGTATGTTAGTAGTTGCCAGGTGCACCGCTTTGAGTGTGTCAAGAATTGCAACAGTTTCAGTTTTACAGTTTAACAGTTTCCTGTGTGTATCAAGAATGGTCCACCACCCAAAGGACATCCAGCCAACAGCAGGCCAGTGGTCAAAAACGGGTCATTGATGAAAGAGGACAAAGGAGGCTGACATGAATTGTGCAGAGCAACAGACAGCTACATTTAATCAACTGACAGTCCAGTACAACATTGGTGCCCAAAGACCCATAAAATAATGCACAACTCGTCCCTTGACACGAATGGGGTAGGGCAGCCGACGACCTTACGGAGTTCCACCTCTTTCAGAAAATAAACCCAGAAACTGTGGTTGCAGTGGGCTAAAGAAGGAAAACACTGGACACTGGAGAACTGGAAAAACATTACCTGGTCTGATGAATCCTGGTTCTTGCTGTTTCACGCTGATGGGAGGACTAGGGTTTGGAGAGAACCATACATGCATCCATCATGCCACATGTCAACATTACAGGCTGGTGGTGGTGGGATGGGTGTGTTTTCATGGCACACATTGGGCCCCTTGATAAAAGTGGAGCAATGTTTGAATGCCACAGGATATCTGAACATCTTTGCCAATCAGGCGCATCCCTTAATGGCAGCAGTGTATCCATCTGTGAAATGATTTTTTTCAGCCGGGTAATGCCCCATGCCACAAGGCTAGGATTGTCCAGGAATGGTTCCACAACAGTGAATTCAGCTTACTGCAGTGGCCTGCCCAGTCACCAGATCTCAATCCAATTGAGCATCTGTGGGATGAGATGGAGCCAGCTATTCGGAGTAGAGATCCACCACCAGCCAACTTGACACAACTGTGGGAAGCATTCGAGTCAACATGGCAGCTTGTAGAGTCCACGCCCCGACAAATTAAGTCTGAGGCCAAAAGGGGTCCGTAATGTTGTCTTTATGGTGTATATATGGTATATACATCATGTATTTACCAACGTATACATTTCAAATACCAGTTCATTTTCTCATGTCTTTTGTTGTCTTGGTTACAGCACCACGGCCGCAGTGCCCTGCACCACCATTGGGGTCGCCCTCCCCCTCCTCAGAGTGCATGGAACCGCAGGTAGATAGTTAGATCAATGGAATACTTGATTACTTCATGAATCATTTATTGCTAATTAATGAATCAGTCATATTCTATTAATCCTTGTTAAATCATCAAAGTAACCTTCTTGATCCATAATTAATTGTGTAATACACTATTAATCTCAGGAACATATCAATCCTTTATGAATCAGTTATAACTACTTTATGAACTCTTCATGTACCCACCACATTCTGCCTCCCCTCAGGTCCAGCTGGAACAGCCTGGGATGCCCCTCCCGCGGGCTAGGGGGGATGGGAGCGGGTGTGGTGGGAGGAAGCCTCCGTGTCCGAAGCCCCCACTCCCTTTACCACTCGGCCGAGCAAGAGTTCCTCCTCTCCCCCGCTCTCCACCTCCCCCCTCACCACGCTCCCCCTCTCCCCCTCCTCTCCCGACGCAATGCCATCCGGCACCGGGACCGCCGCGCTCTCTCCCTGGAGCTCCCAAATATGCTCCAGGTCCCCGGGGGACCTCCGCCTCGCACCAACCCCAGGATGAGGAGTGTTTCTGGGGGAGGGAGCAGTGGCAGTGGGGGTATGGTCGTGGAGCACCATGATTGTAATGGGAAGGCTCCTAGTCCTATTGGTCTTACGGGTCCCCAGACTTCCCAACTCCTAGCAGAGGTCTTCCCTCAGCTGAACCTCGCCAAGGACAGATCGGACCTGGATGAGGAGATAGACTATGTGAGTTTTACTGCAAGACTGGCTAGAACTGAATAGTCTATGTTTACCCAGAGGGTATTTACTCGATGGAAAAATGTCCTTGACTGAAATGACTGCCAAGTCACTGTATCAAACACTACCACCGGAGGTGACATGAATGTCCTCCCATTTTGCTCTATTGCTAATACATTTCCTCTCTCTCTCGCCCTCTCTCTCTCTCTCACACACACTCTCTCTCTCCTCCCCCCCCTCCTCCTCTCTTCCTCCTCTAGAGTATGTGTTTCCGTATCCAGAAGATGATGGAGGTGTACAGGCCTGACTGGTGTGAGAAAAGAGAGGACTGGTCTGTCTACCTCTTCTCACCACAGAACAAGTATGTTACCCAGACAACACACATAGAGACCTGTCTGTCTCTTGTTACTCAGACACACACACATAGAGACCTGTCTGTCTCTTGTTAACCAGACAACACACACATAAAGACCTGTCTGTCTCTTGTTACCCAGACAACACACATAAAGACCTGTCTGTCTCTTGTTACCCAGACACACACATAAAGACCTGTCTGTCTCTTGTTACCCAGACAACACACATAAAGACCTGTCTGTCTCTTGTTACCCAGACACACACATAAAGACCTGTCTGTCTCTTGTTACCCAGACAACACACATAAAGACCTGTCTGTCTCTTGTTACTCAGACACACACACATAGAGACCTGTCTGTCTCTTGTTACCCAGACACACACATAAAGACCTGTCTGTCTCTTGTTACCCAGACACACACACATAGAGACCTGTCTGTCTCTTGTTACCCAGACACACACACATAAAGACCTGTCTGTCTCTTGTTACCCAGAGACACACACATGGAGATCTGTCTGTCTCTTGTTACCCAGACACACACACATAAAGACCTGTCTGTCTCTTGTTAACCAGACAACACACACATAAAGACCTGTCTGTCTCTTGTTACCCAGACACAAACACATAAAGACCTGTCTGTCTCTTGTTACCCAGACAACACACATAAAGACCTGTCTGTCTCATGTCAGGGTAGAATAAATGAGTGTATTTTAAATGACATGAATTGATCGTTAAATTGCCAAGTAGAGGAGAAAAACAGTATTTCTTCCAGTACAGTTCTATCTGACTAAGATCATAACATGGTGTCAGGAGCGCTTCAAACTCCGCAGATATAACACAGGAGAGATTATTTCACAGAAAATAATCCTGTTCCTTGAGTTTTGTCAGAGTTTAGAGTGAAGAAGGCAGCTTGCTGATCTCTCATGTCTCGTCATTGAGCAGAGCAGCCCAAGCGCAGCCGTTGCTACGGATACTCCCAGACTCAGAGCTGCCATGATCAGAGTGCATGCAGAGTGAGCTGCGAGCAGGGAGCCAGTTACAGACAGAGAGGAGCAGCTAATGGAAGTTACGTCTGATTTAGGGCAGGGCCGGGCCTTAAATTTGGCAGAAGAAATAAGGCCTGGGTAGAGTAGGCTCTGAATGTCGCAGGCATGGGTATGGCTCGGGCTTAAAATCCAGGCCTGGACAGGGCTCTACCCACCACTACCCATTTCCTAGAAAGTGATTTGACTTCGTAGCTGTATTATAATAGGTAGATTTACTACATTTCCAGAAAAACTATCTAACATTGAAGCGTATTATTTTTCAGACCCACTAGTAAGTCGTGAGAATTCACAGCACTTTTAGTCCCAGGCTCTGTGTTGTTCTCCCTATTGGCTATTACCAGACTCCATTACATGCTGAGTACACTGGTGTCACACACACACACACACACACACACACACACACACGCACACACGCACACACGCACACACACACACACACACACACACACACACACACACACACACACACACACACACACACACACACACACACACACAGGAACGTCAGGGGCCCAAGGCTTGACTGATTGCACCTGCCACTGCTAAAACACAGCTCCAGGCTGTCATAAAGCATAAAGTGGCTTTCACAGGGAAGTGTGTGTGTGTGTGTGTGTGTGTGTGTGTGTGTGTGTGTGTGTGTGTGTGTGTGTGTGTGTGTGTGTGCGCGTGTGCGTGCTATTATGCCAGCTCATCTACTGGTCAGGATCAATACAGGGTTGCCATGTCTGAACCAATAGAGAGGAGACAGGGTTGCCAGGTCTGAATCAATAGAGAGGGGACAGGGTTGCCAAGTCTGAATCAATAGAGGTTTGCCAGGTATCGATCCCTCCTCTCCGTCTAGATAGCAGGTTTTGCTGTGGTTCACTGTTTTCTGTTCATCAGTGTGATGATAAACATTACATGAAAGCTTTCAGTAGGTGGCAGGTGCTATCATCACAAACATCTAGGCACAATTACATGTTCTAATCTAACTTTTTTATATGTCCCACCTCTCTTACCCCCCTTCCCTTTCTCCCTTTCTCCCTTTCTCCCTTTCTCCCTTTCTCCCTTTCTCCCTTTCTCCCTCCCTTTCTTTCTCTCTCTCTCTCTCTCTCTCTCCCTCTCTCCCTCTCTCCCTCCCTCCCTCTCTCCCTCCCTCCCTCCCTCCCTCCCTCTCTCTTTCTCCCTCCCTCCCCCTCGCTCTCTCTTTCTCCCTCCCTCCCTCCCTGCCTCCTCCCTCCCCCCTCTCTCTCTTTCTCCCTGCCTGCCTGCCTGCCTGCCTGCTTGCCTCCCTCCCTCCCTCCCATCTTCCCTCCCATCTTTCTTCCCTCCCTCCCCCCTCTCTCTTTCTCCCTCCCTCCCCCTCCCCCTCGCTCTCTCTTTCTCCCTCCCTCCCTGCATCCCTGCATCCCTCCCTCCCTGCCTCCCTCCCTCCCCCCTCTCTCTCTTTCTCCCTCCCTCCCACTCGCTTTCTGTTTCTCCCTCTCTCCCTCCCTCCATCCCTGCCTCCCTCCCTCCCCCGATCTCTCCCGCCCTCCCTCCCTCCTCCCTCCCTCCCTTTCCTCGCTCCCTCCCTCCCTCCCTCTCTCTCTTTCTCCCTCCCTCCCTCCCTCCCTCCCTCCCTCCCTCCCTCCCTCTCTCTCTTTCTCCCTCCCTCCCTCCCCTTCGCTCTCTCTTTCTCCCTCCCTCCCTCCCTCCCTCCCTCCCTCCCTGTCTCTCAGGTTCAGACTGCTATGTCAGTCCATTATAGCCCACAAGCTATTTGACTACGTAGTTTTATCCTTCATCTTTCTCAACTGTATCACTGTAGCTCTGGAGAGACCCAAGATACTGCAGAGCAGCTTGGTAAGACTGGGGTACACACACACACACACACACACACACACACACACACACACACACACACACACACACACACACACACACACACACACACACACACACACAGACCACACACACCACACACACACACACACACACACACACACACATTCACACACAAACACACCTCTGCTTCATATCCATATTCATTCATTATTCTCTGTGTATTATTTGTCACTGGACAACCCAGACAGTGGGCCTACAGCTTCCATGTTAAATTCATAAGGATGGATCTGGGAGCTATTTTAGCCGTGAGAAATTAGAGGTTGGAGACTTTTTCTAAAGTGTGTCAAAGTTTTTTGATAGAAGATAACTTTGTGCTGGTGTGCTCTCTCTCTCTCTCTCTCTCTCTCTCTCCTTATTTATCTCTGTCTTTCCATTTTTGTCATTCTCCTTCTCCCTCTTAACTTTTCTTGGCATTATCTGTCTTTCTCAATTTTTCGCTCCCTCTCTCTCCCCCCTTCCCCCTCCCTCCCTACCTCTCTCTCCCATCTCTCTCTCCCTCCCTCCCTTCCTCCCTCCAGGAAAGACTATTCCTCACCGTCTCCAACTATGTCTTCACAGCCATATTTGTAGCTGAGATGACCGTCAAGGTAAAGTACCAATTTCTCCTTTCTTCTCCTCCTCTCTTCTCCTCTCCTTTCCTAGGACTGTAGTGGAAAGAGATCTACCGACATGCTGTCGTCATGTTGTCTCTCCTCTCCTCCTCATCTTCCTCTCTCCTTTCTCCCTCTTTCTATTCCTCAGTCCATTTCACTTAATCAATTCCCCATCATTAACGATGGAGAGATAATTAGATAGAATTAAAAGATAATGTCTCTCTCTCCAGCTATAGCCTCTAGCCAGTCCTGGGGATGTCCCCCTCTAACTCACTCCTCTTGTCCATGTCTTGTACAAACCCCTTCATATCCTCTCTCTCCGTATGGAGACTGTCATCGTGTCAACCTAACATCTGTCTCGGGAACACTAATTAAACAACGGTATTCATTAGACAAAGTTTCCCCTCGTAAATGCACTCCATCATATGCCTTGCCTTGTATCTTGTCACACACCTTCACACACCTTCACACACATACATACACAAGCACAGACGCACATCTACACACACATACACACAGGCACACAGCCTAGCGTGAAGTCACTGTCACCATCTATACTAGCATCCTTTTATCATATCTAGACATAGTGCTGTATAACTCCAGGTCTTTATCATATCTAGACATAGTGCTGAATAACTCCAGGTCTATATCATATCTAGACATAGTGCTGTATAACTCCAGGTCTTTATCATATCTAGACATAGTGCTGAATAACTCCAGGTCTATATCATATCTAGACATAGTGCTGTATAACTCCAGGTCTTTATCATATCTAGACATAGTGCTGTATAACTCCAGGTCTTTATCATATCTAGACATAGTGCTGTATAACTCCAGGTCTTTATCATATCTAGACATAGTGCTGAATAACTCCAGGTCTTTATCATATCTAGACATAGTGCTGAATAACTCCAGGTGTGATTATTGAATTATTGATGTAAAACACTGTCATATGAAATCACCATTATAGAACAAAATGATTGAGTAAAACATTCCAGCCGTCATCACGCATATTGATTCCTATGGCTGACAGAGTGAGAATGTGTTAATAGCCTGACTGTCTTCTGTTCTGTGGAGTTGCTCTGTCATCAGTGTGTGAATGTCTGCATGTGTTGTCTTGCTGTTTCTGTAGGCCTACAGATCAATCCTTCCATTTGTTATCATTGAGTTTCCAGTCCTCCCTGGCATAGGAGTTGAACACTGTTTTCATTCCGTCTCCCTCAGGCTATAGAACTCTACCTGCTCAGGTCACCGTGGTAACAGTTGGCATGACGCCCGGTGTTTGTTGCCATTTCTCCGCCCCCTAGAGCTGTCACTCAGAGTTTTAGTTGCGGCACTGCCTGGCGTCTTGTTTGGTGTCAAAAGTGTCAGAGAAGTGTGTGTGTGTGTGTGTGTGTGTGTGTGTGTGTGTGTGTGTGCCACCCCACTGGACAAATAACCTTTTACCCTTCCTCTCCCTCTCTGTTTCTTACCATCACTCTCTCCAGCTTTCTCAATACTTCTGCCTCTCTTGTTGAACTTGTCAATATTCTACCTCCCTATGGTCTCTCTCTCCCTCTCTCTCTCTCTCTCTTCCCTTCTCCCTCTCCCTCCACTCTCTACCTTTCTCACGCAACCTTGTTTGATGTTTCCTCTCTCTCCCTCTCTTCCCTCTCTCTTTCTCTCCCTCTCTTCCCTCTCTCTTTCCTCTCTCTCTCCCTCTCTTCCCTCTCTTCTCTCCCTCTCTTCCCTCTCTCTCTCTTTCCCTTCCCTCCCTCTCTCTCCCTCTTCCCTCTCTCCCTCCCTCCCTCTCTTTTCTATGTCTCTAGTGAAAGCCATGGGAATCTGACATATATTTCCACTTTCAACCACACAACCACCCTCCCTTTCTGGGAAGACGAAGAAAAAAAAAGTTGTTCCCGCGAAAGTACTCAGCAAGTGCAAAATGACGGGGCATGTGAACATCTCTAACACGTCTTTAACAACATCATCCTCTCCTCCTCTCCCTCCACCTCTCCCCCCTTTTCCGCCTCCACTCTCTCTTTCGTGTATTTGTTCCTTCTCCTCCGTCTCTCTCCTCTTCCTTTCATCCTTCCTACTCCTCATCCGCTCCCTCTCCGCCCCTCTCTCCCCCCTCCCATCTCTCCCTCATCAGGTGGTGTCTAAGGGTGAGAAGGCGTACCTGATTCTACCACTGTTTCTTTATTGAGGGATAATATACTTACTATGACTGTGAAATGTGGTTGTCTCACCTAGCTATCTTAAAATGAATTCACAAACTGTAAGTCTCTCTCGTTCTTCTCCACCTTCCCTTCCTCCCTCTCCGCCTTCCTCCCTCTCCCAGGTGGTCTCTAAGGGTCTGTACCTGGGTGAGAAGGCCTATCTGAAAAGCAGCTGGAACGTTCTGGATGGTTTCCTGGTCTTCGTGTCGTTGATTGACATTGTTGTGTCCATGGCAGGCGGGGCTAAGATCCTGGGGGTGCTGAGAGTGCTCAGGCTGCTCAGGACACTACGCCCTCTCAGGTAGGGAGGACTAACTGGAAATATCTGTGGAAATTCTATTTGAATGCTGCCTGAGGAAAACCTGTTTGGTAGAAATGCATTGACATGGCAGGCTGATCTGTTCCAACCTATATATATTAAGGTAGATAATGTTGTTAATAGTTCACTAACATCTTGTAACGGCTGTCTTTGGAGAGAGTGAACCAAGGTGCAGCGTGGTTAGTGCTCATCATGAATTTATTGAAGATAGAACACTATAAACACAAAAAACAAGAAACCGACAGCCAAACAGTTCTGTCAGGTGCAAAACACTAAACAGAAAATATCTACCCGCAAAACCCAAAGGAAAAACATGCTGCCTAAGTATGACTCCCAATCAGCAACAACGATGTACAGCTGTTCCTGATTGGGAGCCATACCCACCGAAACAAAGCAATCCCCAACATAGAAATACAAACATAGAATGCCCACCCAAATCACACCCTGACCAAACCTAAATAGAGACATAAAAAGGCGTGACACATCTCACTCACTAAGGGACTGATGTTGGAAAATGGTGTGATGTAAAGCATTATGGTGCAATGCAACTGTCTGTCAATGATGTCAAAGTATTTCAGTGGACCTTTCACATGTCTCCTCACTCCATAAATATAGGACTGATGCTTACTTATATTAGTTAGACCTTTTACTCTTGCTGGAGTATAGGCCACCAACAACAGATCTGGTCTGGAAATGAACGCCATCTAAAGCATTATGCAATGCAACTGTCTGTCAATGTACTTCAGTGTAACACTTGACCATCAGATTGATAACCCAAACACCAAAAGGTGATTGTAACTCCCACTATTTCTCTCTCAGGGACTCACTGCAGGCTGGACTTGGCCTATATCATGTTGTATGTCCTAACCCTTTGTAACCATGGAGCTTTGTAACCATGGAGCTTGGTAGCCATGGAGCTTCGTAACCCTGGAGCTTCGTAACCCTGGAGTTTCGTAACCCTGGAGTTTCGTAACCCTGGAGCTTCGTAACCCTGGAGCTTCGTAACCCTGGAGCTTCGAAACCCTGGAGCTTGGTAGCCATGGAGCTTTGTAACCATGGAGCTTTGTAACCCTGGAGCTTTGTAACTCTGAAGAGGGTGCAGGCTTTTGTTCCAGCCCTGCACTAACACACTTGAGGGACCTGAATTATTATTTAACTAGGGGAAGAAGGTTTGTTTGTGCTGGGTTGGGGGTGATCCTGAACACCTTGTGTTCTGTCCATGACCAGGGTTCCTGCACACTGGAATATCAGTGCTAACAGCAGTCACTCTACTCACTGTTATACATCACAGCAGAATCATAGATGATGACCAGATTGATGAGAAGTCCTCAAGCCAGTCCTTTTTGTCCCTCTCTCTGTCAGGGTGATCAGCAGAGCTCCAGGGCTGAAGCTAGTGGTAGAGACTCTCATCACATCTCTGAAGCCTATAGGAAACATCGTCCTCATCTGCTGCGCTTTCTTTATCATC
This sequence comes from Salmo trutta, assembly GCF_901001165.1. Classification (NCBI taxonomy): domain Eukaryota; kingdom Metazoa; phylum Chordata; class Actinopteri; order Salmoniformes; family Salmonidae; genus Salmo; species Salmo trutta. The sequence continues at coordinate 76,578,396 of NC_042970.1, read as the reverse complement.
TTCGGCATCCTCGGTGTGCAGGTAGGACTACAGCATTATCTTCCAGGGGTGAAGTTTCCCCTATGTACAGATCTAGGATCAGATTACCTTTCCTCAAGTCACAGCCTTTACTATTTGTGTGGGAAAAGCTAAACTGTTATTGTATAAGTCCAGCTTTATTGTACATCATAACAGTAGTTAGTTATTAAGTCCAGTTTTATTATACTTCATAACAGAAATGTGCTGTGTTGTCCACTTCTCCATGCCTCACATCTGACTGTGTTTAAGATGTTTTGTGAAGATGAAGACACTTTTGATTTGATTTGACTTTCTGTCTGTTGATTTCTTATTGAACTTATTCTCTTTTATCTTCACTCTTCATTATTTTCCCTTTCTTTTCTTCCCGTTTTTATCCTCTCAGTCCATCTGAGGTGTGTTATTATGCTGTTTCTCTGATGTTTCTGTTCTCTCTGATGATAGTAGTCTGGTTGAACTGTGATAACATCTCACCCAGGAAGAGAATCCATACTGTCTGTCTGTCTGTCTGTCTGTCTGTCTGTCTGTCTGTCTGTCTGTCTGTCTGTCTGTCTGTCTGTCTGTCTGTCTGTCTGTCTGTCTGTCTGTCTGTCTGTCTGAATCTGAATCTGAATCTGAATCTGAATCTAACTGACATGTAATGTATTGTTCCATGCTGAGTAGATCTCAGAAGAGAAAAGAGCTGAAAGAAGTGGAGTAGTTGACCACCAGAGATTTGTTTTCTTTCATCCTCAATGGTTCATTTATGTGCATGTCTTTCCCTGTGTGTGTTTTTAACATTGCTTCATGTCTTGTATTGTTCCCTCAGTTGTTCAAAGGGAGGTTTTACTACCAATGTCTTATGAAGTGTTATGTGGCCTTATAATGCACTTATAACCCATATCAAGGGTATACATAAGCAGACTAACTGTACTATATTGTTGTCCCCTCTCAGCTGTTCAAGGGGAAGTTTTACTACTGCCTGGGTCTAGAGGTGAAGAACATCACCAACAAGTCTGACTGTCTCCAGGCTAACTACAGATGGGTTCACCACAAATACAACTTTGATAACCTGGGACAGGTAGGAGGGGGCAGGGCGGTGTGTAAAGGTTGGTGTGTGTGAATGGATATGGACAGAGAGGGAGAGTTAGACAGGTAGGGGCAGGCTGGCTTGTGAGGTGTACATTGAATAGTGTTGAGAGAGAGAGATATGTTGGGTTCATAAATCCCAGACTAACTAACTGTCTGGTAAATAAACAGAATGTGTTTCTGTCTCCTCCAGGCTCTGATGTCTCTGTTTGTGCTGGCATCTAAAGACGGCTGGGTCAACATCATGTACCATGGTCTGGATGCTGTGGGCATAGACCAACAGGTACTGTAGAACACACATAGTATGGCTGTTGCAGTGACCATGTTATAGCCACACCAAATTCTACACGGTAATCTCCTCTTATGCACTCTGGATATGCGTTGGTAGTACCCAACTCACTAACGAGCATCAGGTCCTAACGGCCTGGTACTCAGGGCTATGTTGTCCCTCTAACGACTCTGACATCAATGCAAATGCGATCGAAAATCACATAAAACACTTATCATCAAAACAGTATGATGTTTTTAAATCCACCCCACTGTGATTGATCCATGTGACTAAAAGAAGTTCACCAACAGGTTGAAACTGAGTGGAAAACATGTTCGTTGTGGATGTTGTTTCAAAGCCTAACACAATGAAATGGACAGCGCTTTCTAAGGGCACGATTAGTCCAAAACAACCATAATCATATTAGAGCTTATGCATACACACAGGCCCACAGTTGAAGTCGGAAGTTTACATAAACTGAGTTTAAATATATTTGGCTAAAGTGTTTCACAATTCCTGGGATTTAATCCTAGTAAAAATTCCATGTCTAAGGTCATTTAGGATCACCACTTGATTTTAAGAATGTGAAATGTCAGAATAATAGTAGAGAGAATGTCACGACTTCCGCTGAAGTTGGTGCCTCTCCTTGTTCGGGTGGCGTTCGGCGGTCATCGTCACCGGCTTTCTAGCTGCCACCGATCCATGTTTCTTTGTCGATTGGTTATGTCTTGATTGTTCACACCTGGTTCCCATTTTGTTATGATTACTTCCCTATTTAAACCCTCTGGTCATCATGATGTTTTGTGCGTTATTGTTTTACTGTTGGTATTGTTCGTTGTGTTTGTAGTTCTTGTTTTCCCTGCGTGGATTTTGTATGCTGAATTTTTATTTGAGTAAATTACTTATGTTTTACTCAGTTCGATGTCCTGCGATTGACTCATTTTCCTCATCACCTATACACGGACACTGACAGAATAACGCACCTATTATGGAGTCAGCAGGCGCATCGGTTCTTCCGGACCCAGTCGAGGAACAAGTCCAGCAGCACGCGACAATGTTACACCAGCTCGGATCAGCAATGGATCGCGTGCTGCTCACCATGGAACGTTTGGATATAGTTTTTTTTCCGACGACTCCATCCACATCACCTCAACTAACACCACCGCTGCCCACCCCTCCGTCAAGTGGACCCACTGGGATTAGGCTCTCGCTTCCGGGGGCTTATGATGGAATGGCGGCTGGGTGCAAGGGTTTCATGCTTCAGATGGAACTGTACCTGGCGACCGTTCACCCAGTGCCCTCGGGATGCGAGAGTGTGTCTGCCCTCATCTCCTGTCTGTCTGGGAAAGCCCTTGAGTGGGCCAACGCGGAGTGGGGGAATATAGACGCTACGCTGGTTCGCTACGAAGATTTCACAAGTCGCTTTCGGGCTGTCTTCGATCATCCACCTGATGGGAGAGCGGCGGTTGAGAGATTGTTCCATCTCAGACAGGGGATGAGGAGTGTTCAAGATTTCGCACTGGACTTTAGAACCCTGGCTGCCAGTGCGGGATGGAGTGAGAAGGCCCTGATCAATCAGTACAGATGTAGTCTACGAGAGGACGTCCGTCGGTAGATGGCATGCAGGGATAACACTCTTACCCTCGACCAGCTGGTGGATTTATCCATCCGGCTGGATAACCTGTTGGCCACCCGCGGACGTCCAGATCGGGGTCCGTTCGTTCATCCCCTGTTCCTCCGAGTCTACACCGATAGAGCTCGGGGGTACTGCTCATAGGGCGACCGGAAGGGGAGCTATTTCCTGCACCAATTGTGGCCGCAGAGGACACACTGCTGGTCGGTGCTGGAGAGGTAATCGAGGCAGCAGGCAGAGCGCTGGTGGATCATCCCAGGTGAGTAGTTACCAAACTCACCCAGAGCTTCCTGTTGCGCATACGTATATCTCTATAGAGTTCCCGGAGTTTTCCCCGAATTCTCAGCATAAGGTGCTAGTAGATTCAGGCGCAGCTGGGAACTTTTTTGATTGTGTGTTTGCTCGTAGTTTAGGGATTCCTATTGCTCCTGTTGATGTACCCTTCCCTGTACATTCTTTAGATAGTCGTCCTTTAGGATTGGGTATTATAAGGGAGGTCACGGTTCCACTGTGTATGAGAACGCAGGGGGATCATAAGGAGAGAATTAGTCTTTTCCTGATTGATTCTCCTGCATTTCCAGTGGTATTGGGATTTCCCTGGTTGGTTAATCATGACCCTACTACCTCATGGCAACAGAAGGCTCTTACAGGATGGTCGCATCAGTGTTCAGGGAGATGTATCGGTGTTTCCATAGGTGCAACTGCGGTGGAGAGTCCAAACCAGGTCTCCACCATGCACATCCCCTCTGAATATGCTGATTTGGCTCTCGCCTTCTGTAAAAAGAAGGTGACCCAATTACCACCCCATCGACGGGGGGACTGTGCGATAAATCTCTTGGCAGACGCTACACTTCCCAGGAGTCACGTGTATCCTCTGTCACAGGAGGAGACGGCGGCTATGGAAACATATGTCACCGACTCTCTGGGACAGGGATACATTCAACCTTCCATTTCACCTGCCTCCTCGAGTTTCTTTTTTGTGAAGAAAAAAGATGGAGGTTTGCACCCGTGCATTGACTATAGAGGTCTTAATCAGATTACTGTGAAGTATAGTTACCCTCTGCCTCTTATAGCCAGTGTAACTGAGTCATTGCATGGGGTGCGTTTCTTCACCAAATTGGATCTCAGGAGCGCTTACAACCTGGTGCGTATCCGGAAAGGCGATGAATGGAAGACGGCATTTAGTACCCCATCTGGGCACTATGAGTACCTGGTCATGCCATACGGGTTGATGAATGCTCCATCCGTTTTCCAATCATTTCTTGACGAAATTTTCAGGGACCTGTATGGACAGGGAGTAGTGGTATATATAGATGACATTCTAATATACTCCGCTACTCGCGCCGAGCATGTGGCTCTGGTGCGCAAGGTGCTTGGTAAACTGCTGGAGCATGACTTGTATGTGAAGGCTGAAAAATGTTTGTTCTTCCAACAGTCCGTCTCCTTTCTAGGGTATCGTCTGTCAGAGTCAGGGGTGGAGATGGAGAATGACCGCATTTTCGCCATGCGTAATTGGCCGACTCCAACCACAGTTAAGGAGGTGCAGCGGTTCTTAGGGTTTGCCAACTACTACCGGAGATTTATCTGGGGCTTTGGGCAGGTAGCGGCTCCCATTACCTCACTGCTTAAGGGGGGACCGGTGCGACTGCAGTGGTCAGCTGGGGCAGACAAGGCTTTTAATCAACTGAAGGCTCTGTTTACTTTGGTTCCTGTGTTGGCTCATCCTGATCCCTCATTACAGTTCATAGTGGAGGTGGACGCGTCAGAGGCTGGAATAGGAGCTGGGATAGGAGCTGTGCTGTCTCAGCGCTCGGGTACGCCACCGAAACTCCATCCTTGTGCGTTCTTCTCAAAGAAGCTCAGCCCGACGGAGAGAAACTATGATGTGGGGGATCGGGAGTTGTTGGCTGTAGTTGGAGCTCTGAAAGCATGGAGGCATTGGCTTGAGGGGGCTAAACACCCTTTTCTCATTTGGACTGACCACCGCAATCTGGAGTACATCCGGACGGCAAGGAGAATGAATCCTCGCCAGGCAAGGTGGGCCATGTTTTTCACCCGTTTTGTGTTTACTCTATCCTACCGACCAGGTTCTCAGAACACTAAGGCAGACGCACTGTCTCGCATGTATGACACAGAGGAACGAGCCATGGATCACACTCCCATAATCCCGGCTTCCTGCCTGGTGGCACCGGTGGTATGGGAGGTTGACGCGGACATCGAACAAGGGCGTTACATGCGGAACCCATTCCACACCCACTGCCCAGTTGGACGTAAGTACGTTCCCCTTGATGTTCGTGATTGATTGATCTGTTGGGCCCACACGTCACCTTCCTCTGGTCATCTTGGCATCAATCGGACAGTGCGCTGTCTTAGTGGGAAGTACTGGTGGCCCACTTTATCTAAGGACGTGAGGGTGTATGTTTCCTCCTGCTCGGTGTGCGCTCAGTGTAAGGCACCTAGACATCTGCCCAGAGGGAAATTACAAGCCCTACCCGTTCCACAACGACCATGGTCACATCTATCGGTGGATTTCGTGACGGACCTTCCTCCATCACAAGGAAACGCCACGATTCTGGTAGTTGTGGATCGGTTTTCTAAGTCCTGCCGTCTCATTCCATTGCCCGGTCTCCCTACAGACTGCGGAGGCCCTATTTACACACGTTTTCCGGCACTACGGGGTGCCTGAGGATATAGTGTCTGATCGGGGTCCCCAGTTCACATCTAGGGTCTGGAGGGCGTTCATGGAGCGTCTGGGGATCTCGGTCAGCCTGACTTCGGGGTTTCACCCCGAGAGTAATGGGCAGGTGGAGAGAGCTAACCAGGATGTGGGTAGGTTTCTGCGGTCTTATTGCCAGGACTGGCCGGGGGAGTGGTCGGTGTTTATACCCTGGGCAGAGATGGCCCAGGGGTGGTGGGGTGGTGGTGTACTGGGGGGGTGGTGTACTGGGGGGTGGTGGTGTACTGATTTTAAGAATGTGAAATGTCAGAATAATAGTAGAGAGAATGTCACGACTTCCGCTGAAGTTGGTGCCTCTCCTTGTTCGGGTGGCGTTCGGCGGTCATCGTCACCGGCTTTCTAGCTGCCACCGATCCATGTTTCTTTGTCGATTGGTTATGTCTTGATTGTTTACACCTGCTTCCCATTTTGTTATGATTACTTCCCTATTTAAACCCTCTGGTCATCATGATGTTTTGTGCGTTATTGTTTTACTGTTGGTATTGTTCGTTGTGTTTGTAGTTCTTGTTTTCCCTGCGTGGATTTTGTATGCTGAATTTTTATTTGAGTAAATTACTTATGTTTTACTCAGTTTGATGTCCTGCGATTGACTCCTTTTCCTCATCACCTGTACACGGACACTGACAAAGAATGATTTATTTCAGCATTTTTTTCAGCTTTTATTTCTTTCATCAAATTCCTAGTGGGTCAGAAGTTTACATACACTATATTAGTATTTGGTAGAATTGCCTTTAAATTGTTTAACTTGGGTCATACGTTTCAGGTAGCCTTCCACAAGCTTCCCACAATAAGTTGGGTGAATTTTGGCCCATTCCTCCTGACAGAGCCGGTGTAACTGAGTCAGGTTTGTAGGCCTCCTTACTCGCACACACTTTTTCAGTTCTGCCCACAAATTGTCTATAGGATTGAGGTCGTGGCTTTGTGATGGCCACTCCAATACCTTGACTTTGTTGTCCTTAAGCCATTTTTCCACAACTTTGGAAGTATGCTTGGGGTCATTGGAAGACCCATTTGCGACCAAGCTTTAACTTCCTGACTGATATCTTGAGATGTTGCTTCAATATATCCACATAATTGTCTTTCCTCATGATGGCGTGTATTTTGTGAAGTGCACCAGTCCCTCCTGCAGCAAAGCACACCCACAAAATGATGCTGCCACCCCTGTGCTTCACAGTTGTAATTGTGTTCTTCGGCTTGCAAACCTCCCCCTTTAGATGCCAGCACATAACGATGGTCATTATGGCCAAACAGTTCTGTTTTTGTTTCATCGGACCAGAGGAAATTTCTAAAAAATAACAATAGTTGTCCCCATGTGCAGTTGCAAACCGTAGTCTGGCTTTTTTATGGTGGTTTTGGAGCAGTGGCTTCTTCCTTGCTGAGCGGCCTTTCAGGTTATGTCAATATAGGACTAGTTTTACTGTGGATATAGATACTTTTGTACCTGTTTCCTCCAGCATCTTCACAAGGTCCTTTGCTTTTGTTCTGGGATTGATTTGCACTTTTCGCACCAAAGTACGTTCATCTCTAGGAGACAGAACACGTCTCCTTCCTGAGTTGTATGACAGCTGCATGGTACCACGGTGTTTATACTTGCGTACTATTGTTTGTACAAATGAATGTGGTACCTTCAGGCATTTGGAAATTGCTCCCAAAGATGAACCAGACTTGTGGAGTTCTAATATTTTTTTTCCTGAGGTCTTGGCTGATTTCTTTTGATTTTCCCACGATGTCAAGCAAAGAGGCTCTGAGTTTGAAGGTAGGCCTTGAAATACATCCACAGGTACACCTCCAATTGACTCAAATTATGTCAATTAGCCTATCAGAAGCTTCTAAAGTGTCAAAGACAGCGATGACGGGGGACCAAAACGCAGAGGGTAAAGTGCTCATCTTCTTTATTTACTTACTAAAGAGAACACTTAAACGAAAACAATAAATGACAACCAACAGTTCTGTAAGGTAACCCAACTATACAGAAAGCAACCACCCACAAAACACAAGTGAAACGAACACAACTATATGGCCTCCAATTCGAGACAACAACAACCAGCTACCTCTAATTGGAGGTCATTGCCAAAAACCAACATAGAACTAGAATAAACATAGAAATATAGAACAAAACATCAAAACACCCCCCTGCCATGCCCTGACCAACTATAATGACAAATAACCCCTTTTACTGGTCAGGACGTGACATAAAGCCATGACATAATTTTCTGGAATTTTCCAAGTTGTTTAACTTAGTGTATGTAAACTTCTGACCCACTGGAATTGTGATACAGTGCATTATAAGTGAAATAATCTGTCTGTAAACAGTTGTTGGAAAAATGACTTGTGTCATGCACAAAGTAGATGTCCTAACCGACTTGCCAAAACTATAGTTTGTTAACAAGAAATTTGTGGAGTGGTTGAAAAAAAAAATGTATATATGAGTCCAAGCCTGAAAGAATAAAACAGAATTAAAATACTGATTCTGCCGTTTAACTATACATAGCCTACCGCATATTACAAAAACATTTAAGATATCTTTGGTACATAATTGGTATAGTCTAAATTAAACAAATGCAGAGTTGGCCTACAATTATAGTGAGTTTGTATTTGATTTTGAATAGCCTAGTAGTAGGGCATTTTGATATTCTGATAATTACCTTTAGCTATACATAATATCTCACCAACCTTGGTTTCCATCTCCTTTCTCTCCTTCGTTCCATTCTCCAGCGTGCAGGTAGAGGGGCTGTCAACAGTTTAATTAGTAACACTTTGTTGTGAAAATATGTTCCCGAACAGATTTAACTTGGTTTCCCATTTAAGCACTGGGTAGCTGCAGGAACAGGGTTGGAGAGGCCATGGCATACAGAGTTTGGGCGGAATATCACCTGTAGCGTGGTGAAATAATCAGAGTAGCCTACCTGAAGTGTGAAAGGAACCGGTGGGATAATGGCCTCCAATCGCTGTTCCAGTGCATACGGATGACATGTCCTTTTCCCCCTGTTGTTCCTGCCCATTTGATAATGGTCCATTCTAAATCAAAACACATTTTACACGTTTGTAAAGACAAGATTAAATGGAGAATAGTTTGATGGGTGGAAATATGATCACTTGATGAGAGAACAGCGTGTACGGCTTGAGGCAAGGAACAGAGCGCAAGCTTTTTTTGTGATTTTCTCAAATCATCAAGAGTATAGTCTCAACATGCAGTCCACATGTCTTTTGGTTTCTAAGACATTCTATAGTTTATATCACTCACAACTAACGTTGCCAAATAACTCTAAATCTAGCTTATCGGAAAGCTCAACATAGCCACTTCATATGGGCACTCTCTCTGGAATGGTAAAAATGTAGTTTATATTTAATTAAGCTAAGTTCAATTATATTCTTCTTACTATAAAATCATAATATAAAATAATGGCTTGGGACTTATAAGCATATCTTGTCTGCTAAATGAACAAGCATACAGCCTATGTCATGGCACATAGCCAGATAACATACTGTAGGCCACCTCCTATTCTGTTCTTCTGAAATACTTTTACTTCATATCATAATGTTTCTTTAGACCAGGCTAAAATAAATAATGTATTTATTGTGATGGTGTACGTTAAATAGATTTATTCGATTTTTTTGTAGATGTTCCAAAGGCGTGCGTCAGCGACTTGTATGTGGCTTGTATGTGGCTTGTATGTGGCTTGTATGTGGCTTGTGTGAGGCTTGTGTGAGGCTTGTGTGAGGCTTGTGTGAGGCTTGTATGAGGCTTGTATGAGGCTTGTATGTGGCTTGTATGTGGCTTGTGTGTGGCTTGTAGGAGGCTTGTGTGTGGCTTGTATGAGGCTTGTGTGTGGCTTGTATGAGGCTTGTATGTGGCTTGTATGTGGCTTGTATGTGGCTTGTGTGTGGCTTGTGTGTGGCTTGTATGTGGCTTGTATGTGGCTTGTATGTGGCTTGTGTGCATGGAGGCCTGAAGATGCTGAACGTGTTTATGTTAATTAACAGTAAATTACTGTGAGACCGACAGTCTTTTGCTTGACAATAACTGGCTGACAAAATTGCATGACCGCCACAGCCCTACACACACACACACACACACACACACACACACACACAGTTGGGTCAACGTCATGTACCACGGACTGGACGCTGTGGGCACGGACCAACAGGCATACATTAAAACACACGCACACACTCACACACAAATGGCACACACACACACACACACACACATGGACATTCGCTGTAAAACAACTGAGTGGAAAAGTGTCTGCAAACAAGTTTTCCTACTGAAAATAATGTGTTGGATGAGTCAGCAGATTTCTATGACTCTCCTCTTGTTCCTTATTGAGGAATCAGACTAGACAGTGATGACTCTCCTCTTGTTCCTTATTGAGGAATCAGACTAGACAGTGATGACTCTCCTCTAGTTCCTTATTGAGGAATCAGACTAGACAGTGATGACTCTCCTCTTGTTCCTTATTGAGGAATCAGACTAGACAGTGATGACTCTCCTCTAGTTCCTTATTGAGGAATCAGACTAGACAGTGATGACTCTCCTCTTGTTCCTTATTGAGGAATCAGACTAGACAGTGATGACTCTCCTCTTGTTCCTTATTGAGGAATCAGACTAGACAGTGATGACTCTCCTCTTGTTCCTTATTGAGGAATCAGACTAGACAGTGATGACTCTCCTCTCGTTCCTTATTGAGGAATCAGACTAGACAGTGATGACTCTCCTCTAGTTCCTTATTGATGAATCAGACTAGACAGTGATGACTCTCCTCTTGTTCCTTATTGAGGAATCAGACTAGACAGTGATGACTCTCCTCTCGTCACTTATTGAAAACCAGAACATGTCTTCCTCCTTGCTTCTTCTTTTCCTCTTGCCCTTTGACCTCTCTTTTGCATCCCCATTTCCTCTCTCTCTCACCTCTCCCACTCCTTTCTCCCCCTGCTTCCCCTTCTCCCTTTCAGCCTGTGGATGCTGCTCTACCTCCTTCCTGAATGAACTAACCTCTCTCTATCTCCCCTCCCCCTATTTCCCCCCTCCCCCTCTCTCTTTCCCTCCCCCTCTCCCTCTCTCTCTCCTCCCTTCCTCCCCCATCTCTCTCTCCCTCCCTCTCTCCTCCAGCCGTCTATTAACAACAATCCGTGGATGCTCCTGTACTTCATCTCCTTCCTCCTCATCGTCAGTTTCTTCGTTCTCAACATGTTCGTGGGTGTGGTGGTGGAGAACTTCCACAAGTGCAGACAGAACCAGGAAGTGGAGGAGGCCAAAAGGAGGGAGGAGAAACGACAGAGACGCATGGAGAAGAAGAGGAGGAGTAAGAGGGGGAGGGATGGGGAAGGAGGGAGAGAGAGAGAGAGAGAGGGGAGGAATGGAGGGAAGGAGTGATTGAGGGGGAGGGATGGGGAAGGAGGGAGAGGGGAAGAATGGAGGGAAGGAGGGATGGGGGAGGGATGGGGAAGTAGAGAGAGAGAGAGAGAGAAAGAGAGAGAGGGGAGGAATGGAGGGATGGAGGGGGAGGGATGGGGAAGGAGGGAGAGAGAGGGGAGGAATGGAGGGATGTAGGGGGAGGGATGGGGAAGGAGGAAGAGAGTGGGGAGGAATGGAGGGAGAGAGAGGGGGGATGGGGGAGGGAGGGAGAGAGAGAGGGAAGGAATAGAGGGAAAGGGGGAATAGAGAGGGGCGGGATGGGGAAGGAGGGAGAGAGAGAATGGAGGGAAGGAGGGATGGGGGAGTGATGGGGAAGGAGGGAGAGAGAGATGGAAGGGATGGAGGGAGAGAGAGAGGGGAGGAATGGAGGGAAGGAGGGATGGGGATGGAGAGAGAGAGGGGATGAATGGAGGGAGGGGAGGGATGGGGAAGGAGGGAGAGAGAGAGAGGAGAGGAATGGAGGGAGAGAGAGGGGAGGGATGGGGAAGGAGAGAGAGAGAGAGAGAGGAGAGGAATGGAGGGAGAGAGAGGGGAGGGATGGGGAAGGAGAGAGAGAGAGAGAGAGAGAGAGGAGAGGAATGGAGGGAGAGAGAGGGGAGGGATGGGGAAGGAGAGAGAAGGGATGGGGGATGGAGGGTGGAGATAGATAGGGTTACATAGAGGAAAAGCAAAGTCGTTTCAAGTTTTATCAAATTTTATTTGTCACGTGCTGAGTACAACAGGTGTAGACTTCACTGTGAAATGCTTACTAACGAGCCCTTTCTCAACAGTGCAGAGTTAAAGTGTACAGTAGAGTCCAATGAGTGTGCAGTGCAGTGCAACAACAACAAAAAGGGGGTCTATGCAAATATTCTGGGTAGACATTTGATGAACTGTTCAGCAGTCTTATGGCTGTTGTATGTACAGAATACACATGGTATACACTGTCCAACTAAATGCTTACTGGCAGGTTCCTTCTCAATAATGCCACAACAATAAGACATGTTGATGTTAATGTGTTAATGTTAATGTGTTAATGTTCTCTGTATCCTCTGTCCTGTTGATGTTAATGTGTTGATGTTCTCTGTATCTTCTGTCCTGTTGATGTTAATGTGTTGATGTTCTCTGTATCCTCTGTCCTGTTGATGTTAATGTGTTAATGTTCTCTGTATCTTCTGTCCTGTTGATGTTAATGTGTTGATGTTCTCTGTATCCATATCAATAATGATTTTGCAGTGTATGGTAATCGAACTGTTTTCCTGTTTTATTCATCAGAGGTGTAGGGAGTGAGAAGTCTGTGAATCCCAAAAATAGTCATTATACAGATGATCAACAAAACATGCATACGCCAGTATTCATACCTTGGTTTGTGTTCAGATACCTACAGACACAGAAGTGAGCAGTTCAGTCACCTGCACCCAATACAGCTAGCCTTCAACATATTCTTATAGGCTACATATTCTTACCTTTTTGTTGATTGATATCCATTGAATTGTGTCCGTTTTCTGTTTTAGAAAGATTTGCACAAATATGAAAATCATAAATCATAAAACAATTCAGATCATAAAATGGACAAACCTTACCTTACATTGAGATCTTTACATTTGTCAGTTAAGTGCCTGCACCTTCTGTCCTTTCAAATCCAAGTGTTTCAGTTGGACAGTTAAGGTCCTGCAAGAACCCCCACCAACTAAAGAGGTTCCTTGATGAACAACACATCCTATGGGGTTCTTGGAAGAACCTTTTGGAGGCCGTTTTTAGTGCCAAGAACCCTAAGGTTCTTTGAAGAACCAATTATGAGAAGTAGAAAAATAAGAATTTGAAAGTGTGATTAAAAGTTGGGGAGGATGGGGTCAAACTGAAAGTTGGGGAGGATTGGGTCAAACTGAAAGTTGGGGAGGATTGGGTCAAACTGAAAGTCAGGGAGGATGGGGTCAAACTGAAAGTTGGGGAGGATGGGGTCAAACTGAAAGTTGGGGAGGATGGGGTCAAACTGAAAGTCAGGGAGGATTGGGTCAAACTGAAAGTTGGGGAGGATGGGGTCAAACTGAAAGTTGGGGAGGATGGGGTCAAACTGAAAGTCGGGGAGGATGGGGTCAAACTGAAAGTCGGGGAGGATGGGGTCAAACTGAAAGTTGGGGAGGATGGGGTCAAACTGAAAGTCGGGGAGGATGGGGTCAAACTGAAAGTCGGGGAGGATGGGGTCAAACTGAAAGTTGGGGAGGATTGGGTCAAACTGAAAGTTGGGGAGGATTGGGTCAAACTGAAAGTTGGGGAGGATGGGGTCAAACTGAAAGTCGGGGAGGATGGGGTCAAACTGAATGTCGGGGAGGATGGGGTCAAACTATCCTGGGAGCCGGAGAATTAAAGTAGAATGTTTAACTGGCCCGTCTCTGCAGGTGGTTTGATGTAATACATGATGATATCATTATATTACTATATGAGGATGGTCATTCATCACTTTAGTCCATTTAGGTCTATTTTACTTCCTGTTTAAGGAAAAGGATATTATTCATTTCTCTGTAGATTAGCTCATCCTTTCTTTCCCTCACCTCTACTCGCTCCCCGTCTTCCATCCTTTCTCTCACCTTCTCTTGCTTTCTCTTCACCCATCCTCTCCTCCCTCCCGTCTTCCTCTTACCTCTACAATCCTCTATATCTCTCTTTTTCCCATCCTCTCCCTCTCACTCCTCTCTCTCTCCTTTCTTCCCTTCCACACCTCTCCCTCTCCTCTCATCTCTCCTACCCCTCCCTCATCCCCTCTTCTCCCCTACCTCTATCCACCCTATCTCCTCTCCTCATCCTCCCCTCTCCCCTCTCTTCTTCATCCTCTCTCCTCTCGTCTTCCCCCCCTCCCCTCTCCTCTTTTCTCTTCTCTCCTCTCCTTCTCTCCCTCCTCCTCCCTCTTCACCCTACAGAGGCCCAGAAGCTACCCTACTATACCAACTATAGCCATGGTCGTCTGATGATCCACACTCTGTGTACCAGCCACTACCTGGACCTCTTCATCACCTTCATCATCTGTATCAATGTCATTACTATGTCCCTGGAGCACTACAGCCAACCACAGGTATGGACAGGTGATGGTTTGGGGGGTGTGTGTGTGTTCAACAAATACTAACCCATCGCTCTATCACTCTCCCTCTCTCTTTCTCTTTCCCGCTTTCTCTCTCTCTCTCTCTGTCTCTCTCGCTCTCTCTCTCTCTCTCTCCCTCTGTCTCTTTCATTTCTCTCACTGTCTCTCTCATTTCTCTCTCTCTCTCTCTCTCTCTCTCCCTCTCTTGTCTTCCCCCCTCTCTGTCTATCTCTTTCTCTCTTTTCCCCCTCTCTCTCTCCTCCATATTTCTCTAGTCATTGGAGACTAGTCTGAAGTATTGTAACTATTTCTTCACCACAACCTTCGTGGTGGAATCTGTCCTCAAGCTCATCGGCTTCGGGTTCCGACGCTTCTTCAAGGACAGGTACAGTAGGAAACACACGCACAACACACAACAAACACACACACACACAATACACACACAATACACACGTACAACACATGCACAACACACAACACAAACACAACACACAACAAACACAACACACAAACACACACAACAAACACACACACAAACACACAACACAAACACAACACACAACAAACACACACAAACACAACACACACTATACACACAACACACACACAACACACAACAAACACACACACACACACCTGTTTTCTGAGTCATGCCTCCTATATATCAGATTACTCACATTACCCAGATGGTTGTTATGAAGAGTGACTATGATTATGGAAGACACACACACACACACACTCACACACATTAAGTGATTATGGAAATATCTAAGGCTTATTAATATCCTAATGCGTATTCATGTGTGTGGAATCACCTCCAGTGTAATTGTAATGTTTTAATGTAAACCACAGGAGAGGACCAGAACTGATGCTTTGATCAGCTCCTTTAATTACATATTATCTTCAACTTCTGTTTCCCCATGTAGATCGTGATGATCAACACACACACTGACACACACACACACACACACTTACGTCCCCATGTAGATCCTGTTTAACATGGAGGTGTTACAGCGATAAGGTATTAGATAAGACTCATTTCTGAAAGCGCCTGATTAGAAATGATGTGTATTTGATGTGTCGTCATCAAGTCCATATAGACTGATGTATTAGAAAGAGAGCAGATCTATATTTGTCAAGTTTTAACCATGAAATTCTGTCAGAAGTGTCAGCCTACCTTCAGCCACCTGCTAATACTCTACATATTACCACAACATGAGAGAGAGAGAGAGAGAGAGATCAAGTGTTGTAGTGTCGTTAAAAATGTAACATCTTCTTAATTCTCTTCAGGATTTGACCCTGTTAACTTCTTATGGGCGGGTGGGATGATAACGTCCCACCTGGCCAACATCCGGTGAAATTGCAGAGCGCGAAATTCAAACTACAGAATTATCAATATTTAACTTTCATAAAATCACAAGTGTAGTACATCAAAATAAAGCTTAACTTCTTGTTAATCCAGCCGCTGTGTCAGATTTCAAAAAGGCTTTACGGCAAAAGCACACCATGAGATTATCTGAGGACAGTGCCCCGCATACAAAACCATGAGAAACATATTTCAACCAGGCAGGTGCGACACGAAAGTCAGAAATAGCGATATAAAAAATGCCTTACCTTTGATGATCTTCTTCTGTTGGCACTCAAAGGTCCCAGATACATCACAAATGGTCCTTTTGTTCGATAATGTCCTTCTTTATATCCATAAAAACTCAGTTTAGCTGGCGCGTTTCAGTCAATAATCCACCCAGTTTCCCTTTCTCAAAATGCATACAAAATAAATCCCAAACGTTACTAATAAACTTTTCCAAACAAGTCAAACAACGTTTATAATCAAACCTTAGGTACCCTAATACGTAAATAACAATAACATTTAAGACGGAGAATCGTTAAAGTCTTTACCAGAGACAAATACCAAAGAACGTGCTCTCAATCACGCGCTTGGAAACACTACGGTCAAAATGGGAGCCACCAAGAAAAACTACAATTTCTGGCTCATTTTTCCAAAAACCAGCCTGAAACTCTTTCTAAAGACTGTTGACATCTAGTGGAAGCCCTAGGAACTGCAATCTGGGAGGACCTCGCCTTATAATAAAAGTGACAGCCTCTGAAAATAGTCGTAGGCTGAAATTCCTTTTTTTGGGATGGTTTGTCCTCGGGGTTTCGCCTGCCATATCAGTTCTGTTATACTCACAGACATTATTTTAACAGTTTTAGAAACTGTTTTAGAAACTGTTTTCTATCCAAATCCACCAATTATATGCATATTCTAGCTTCTGGGCCTGAGTAACAGGCAGTTTACTTTGGGCACGCTTTTCATCTGGATGTGAAAATACTGCCCCCTACCTGTTACTGCCCCCTACCCAAGAGAGGTTAACAGTATTTCCTACAGTAGCACAGTTGTGTGTCTCTGACTGTTACATAAGCCTAGACTACACATACACACACACACCACTGTGCCTGGTTATAGTACTCCTCAAGCACTAAATCATTATCTAGGTCAAGAAACATTTACACCATCAAAGAAGTCTGGGAGGAAAATGTGAATGACTGATCTGCCGTATGACAAAGTCTGAAAACGTCTGTCTGTGTGTCTGTCTGTGTGTACATGTGTGTGTACATGTGTGTGTACATGTATGTGTGTGTGTTCATCTGTCTGTCTGTGTGTACGTGTGTGTGTGTGTGTGTGTGTGTTCATCTGACTGTCTGTGTGTACATGTATGTGTGTGTGTGTGTTCATCTGACTGTCTGTGTGTATGTGTGTGTGTACGTGTGTGTGTTCATCTGTCTGTGTGTACGTGTGTGTGTGTGTTCATCTGTCTGTCTGTGTGTACATGTGTGTGTAGGTGGAACCAGCTGGACCTGTCCATAGTGTTGTTGTCAGTGATGGGCATCGTTCTGGAGGAGATTGACTACAATGCTTCTCTACCCATCAACCCTACCATCATCAGAATCATGAGGGTGCTGCGAATAGCACGAGGTACAAACACACCCATGCATGCGAGTAGGCACGCACGCACGCACACACACACACACACACACCCTTCCCTTTTCACCTCCATACTAATGGAATAAAGCTAATGCTGACATTCCATATTCTACTCTGCATTCTATTTCTCCCCTCATTATCATAAGCCTCCTCCATCCTCTCTCTCTATCTTTACCTCTCTCTCTCTCTCTCTCGCTCTCGCTCTCGCTCCCTCTCTCTCTCGCTCCCGCTCTCACACACACAGGCCACCTTAACACCTCACTGGGAAAGAACAGATAATGATACGACTAGTGTTAAAAGCTTTGGCCCTCGGCACTCAATCTTTGGCCCGCTACAATACCACACCAGGACCGCAGAACGACCACCTGAGAAATAGATGGTAATTACCACCCAGTCAATACGTGGAATAACGAGCGGTATGTTATCTGACTGGAAGGCGTATGTAGCTCCAGTCCGCAGGGTGTTTTCCTGTGTGAATGTTACAGTAACTAGTGTAAAACAGTAACTAGTGTAACACAGTAACTAATGTAACTAGTGTAACACAGTAACTAGTGTAACACAGTAACTAGTGTAACACAGTAACTAGTGTAACACAGTAACTAGTGTAACACAGTAACTAGTGTAAAACAGTAACTAGTGTAACACAGTAACTAATGTAACTAGTGTAACTAGTGTAACACAGTAACTAGTGTAACACAGTAACTAGTGTAACACAGTAACTAGTGTAACACAGTAACTAGTGTAACAGTAACTAGTGTAACACAGTAACTAGTGTAACAGTAACTAGTGTAACAGTAACTAGTGTAACAGTAACTAGTGTAACACAGTAACTAGTGTAACACAGTAACTAGTGTAACAGTAACTAGTGTAACAGTAACTAGTGTAACAGTAACTAGTGTAAAACAGTAACTAGTGTAAAACAGTAACTAGTGTAACAGTAACTAGTGTAACAGTAACTAGTGTAACACAGTAACTAGTGTAACACAGTAACTAGTGTAAAACAGTAACTAGTGTAACACAGTAACTAGTGTAAAACAGTAACTAGTGTAAAACAGTAACTAGTGTAACTAGTGTGGCTGACTGATTAGAAAGAACTAGGGAGAGGATTCCAAAGAGGGCTTTTTAAATTCTAAAGGTTCTGTTTTAAAGAGGAAGAGAACATCGCCAGTGGCTCTTTTAGCTCCAAACACTTCTATGGAAATTGCCATTTGATTCGTTCATCTGTCACAAAGGGTACAAGTCTATGCTTTAGCCACCCCAATTTAAAGAACTTGGTTATACAGGAGTCCCGGGGGGAGAGAACGGGGGAGGAGGGGGAGAATGAGGGAGAAAGGAGAGAAGGGGAGGACAGGGGATACATGGAGGAGAGAGAGAGACTTTCTAGTGCTTGTTAAGGATGTTTCAGGGTAAGAGGCCAAGGTGGATCTCCAGGACTCCATATCCCAGAAGACAAATGCTGCTTCTTTTCCCGGGACAGTCAGTTCTCTCAGTCGTTACTGTTAAAATGTTTTTTGTGACATGGGCATTGTGTAGATTCTCTAACCTCAGAATACCTATCATTCTATTCCCTCTTCTCTCTCTTTTCTCTCTACTGTGTCTGTTCTCTACCAATGTTTCCCTTTTCCTCTCTTTCTACACGTTCTATCTGTTCCTCTTCTCTCTCTCCTCTCTCCTCTCTCCTCTCTCCTCTCTCCTCTCTCTATCAATTCAATTCAATTCAAGGGGCTTTATTGGCATGGGAAACATATGTTAACATTGCCAAAGCAAGTGAGGTAGATAATATACAAAAGTGAAATAAACAATAAAAATTAACAGTAAACATTACACATACAGAAGTTTCAAAAGAATAAAGACATTACAAATGTCATATTATGTATATATACAGTGTTGTAACGATGTACAAATGGTTCATGTACAAAAGGGAAAATAAATAAGCATAAATATGGGTTGTATTTACAATGGTGTTTGTTCTTCACTGGCTGACCTTTTCTTGTCACAACAGGTCACAAATCTTGCTGCTGTGATGTCACACTGTGGTATTTCACCCAGTAGATATGGGAGTTTATCAAAATGGGTTTTGTTTTCTAATTCTTTGTGGGTCTGTGTAATCTGAGGGAAATATGTGTCTCTAATATGGTCATACATTTAGCAGGAGGTTAGGAAGTGCAGCTCAGTTTCCACCTCATTTTGTGGGCAGTGTGCACATAGCCTGTCTTCTCTTGAGAGCCATGTCTGCCTACGGCGGCCTTTCTCAATAGCAAGGCTATGCTCCCTGAGTCTGTACATAGTCAAAGCTTTCCTTAAGTTTGGGTCAGTCACAGTGGTCAGGTATCTGCCACTGTGTATCTCTGTTTAGGGCCAAAGAGCATTCTAGTTTGCTCTGTTTTTTTTGTAAATTCTTTCCAAGTAATTGTATTTTGTTGTCTCTCTCTGTCTGTCTCTCTGTCTGTCTCTCTCTCTCTCCAGTTCTCAAGCTATTGAAGATGGCTACAGGAATGAGAGCTCTTCTAGACACAGTGGTTCAGGCTCTACCTCCAGGTGTGTATCCACTCAATCACACACACGCACACACACACATACACACACACACACAATATGCAGCGTATACACAGACACACACAAATTGGCTTTCCCTCTCCTGGCATTGCCAGATACTCATCTCTGTGCCCTATCCTTTATCCCTACCACTGAAAGGTTCGTTCTGAATAGGGGAGAGTGATGGAGGAGCACTGTCAATATCTCTGCCACTGACTTTAGAGTGCATCCCAAATGACACCCTTTTCCTTATGTAGTGCCCTATTACCCATAGGGCGCTGGTCATAAGTAGTGTACTACATAGGAATAGGGTGCAATTTTGGACAAAGTCCAGGTAGAAGTGGGGCTGTGACACGTTGCCCTCCTCTCCTCTCCTGATGACTTCCCGACACCCGCTCATTATGAGAATAAGACGTCTTATTTTTATTCACTTTTCACTTTTTATTCCCCATCGACTTTGAGCCAAAAGCAATTGGATTGTTAAACTTTGATCTGTTTTCGGAGGAGAATGTCATTTTA
Organism: Salmo trutta; assembly: GCF_901001165.1. Taxonomy (NCBI): domain Eukaryota; kingdom Metazoa; phylum Chordata; class Actinopteri; order Salmoniformes; family Salmonidae; genus Salmo; species Salmo trutta. The sequence goes on along the minus strand of NC_042970.1, from coordinate 76,558,161 downwards.
TCTTACAGTCCTTTGAGAGTATCTCTCTCCCACTAGTTAGTATATACTGTTAATGTACACAGGCTTAGAAACTCCTCTCATTTGGCTTGATACCTTGGGGTGTTTTACCACGTTTGCTTTGTATCTTCTTGGATAGCAACACACACACACACACACCCCAGATACAACCTACGCAATCGGGTACGTACGCACACAACACACACACACACATATGCACACACACACGCACACGCACACGCACATACACAGGATAATATATCTCCTGGATTCTTTCTGCCTCAATTGATTAGCTTTTTATCCATGTTATTTTCTTCAGCCAATCTTTCCCTGACAGGCTCATTGGTTTTCCATTGTTGTTGTTGGGAGGTTATTTCAGTTCAGGTCATTTCTTCTAGTGTTACAAGCCAAATCACCCATATAACCATTAGTAAGGTCCTTAGGGGGGCCTTGTCATGCCAGCCTGGTTTATACGCTCAAGGTTGCCACTGTGCTTTCCACCAGTGCTTTGACTCAGTCTACTCAGACCTGCTGTACTGTATTTCACTCCGTTGCTGTTGGGGTTTAACTGTCCTTATTGAGCACAGATTGGCTGAATGTCTCTCAAAGCAGGAAGTATGACAACCTGTATTGACTGCTGATTGATTGGTTGACTGTCTCTGTATTGATTGTTGATTGGTTGTCTTTGTGTCAGGTGGGGAACTGGGCCTGCTGTTTATGTTGCTGTTCTTCATCTACGCTGCTCTGGGGGTGGAACTGTTTGGAGAGCTGGGTGAGTCTGTTTTAATAGCACCTTAAAACAGCTAACAATAATACAAAATGTACTGAACAAAAACCTCTCATCCTTGATAAAAAGGCTAAATGTATAACCAAAATGAAACTGTACTGAACAAAAACCTCTCATCCTTGATAAAACAGGCTAAATGTATAACCAACATGTATCGTACTGAACAAAACCTCTCATCCTTGATAATTAGGGCTAACAATACATTTTCCTGAGGCTCTATACCCTTATGTTTGTGCAAAAACAAATACTCATTCAAAAATTGCAGTGAACTGTCAGAAATAAGTAAACAAGTTTTATGTTATTAATATATTGTTGAACAGTGATAAATTAAATCTATCTCTTCATCTCTTCTCCCTTCACTCTCTCTCTTTCGCTTCCCACCTCTCACTCTTTCTCCTTCCCTCCCTCCCCTCCATCTCTCAGTGTGTAATGCTGACTACCCGTGTGAGGGCATGAGTCGGCACGCCACCTTCGAGAACTTCGGCATGGCCTTTCTCACCCTCTTCCAGGTCTCCACCGGAGACAACTGGAACGGCATCATGAAGGTACACAAAACCCTCAGTTTTACCCAAAATAAGGGTAAAATAAAATAAATCAATTACAATAGTAAATGTAGGCCATTTATGACTTGAGAGAGAGAGAGAGGAGAGAGAGAGAGAGGAGAGAGAGAGAGAGAGAGAGGAGAGGAGAGAGGAGAGAGAGAGAGAGAGGAGAGAGAGAGAGAGAGAGAGAGAGAGAGAGAGAGAGGAGATGAGAGAGAGAGAGAGAGAGAGAGAGAGAGAGAGAGAGAGAGAGAGAGAGAGACGGAGAGAGAGAGAGAGAGAGAGGGAAGAGAGAGAGAGGA
>NC_042970.1:76480548-76553048 GCF_901001165.1 Salmo trutta | reverse complement strand
CTAGCTAATGAAGTACTTATTCGCTGATCTCTAACCGACAGAGACTACTAGCTAATGAAGTACTTATTCTCTGATCTCTAACCGACAGAGACTACTAGCTAATGAAGTACTTATTCACAGATCTCTAACCGACAGAGACTACTAGCTAATGAAGTACTTATTCTCTGATCTCTAACCGACAGAGACTACTAGCTAATGAAGTACTTATTCTCTGATCTCTAACCGACAGAGACTACTAGCTAATGAAGTACTTATTCACAGATCTCTAACCAACAGAGACTACTAGCTAATGAAGTACTTATTCACAGGGAGTTGATAATAGTTACAGTGGGGGAAAAAAGTATTTGATGCCCTGCTGATTTTGTACGTTTGCCCACTTACAAAGAAATGATCAGTCTATAATTTTAGTGGTAGGTTGATATGAACAGTGAGAGACAGAATAAAAACAAGAAAATCCAGAAAAATGCATTTCAAATTGTTATAAAATGATTTGCATTTTAATGGGGGAAATAAGTATTTGACCCCTCTGCAAAACCTGACTTAGTACTTGGTGGCAAAACCCTTGTTGGCAATCACAGAGGTCAGACGTTTCTTGTAGTTGGCCACCAGGTTTGCACACATCTCAGGAGGGATTTTGTCCCACTCCTCTTTGCAGATCTTCTCCAAGTCATTAAGGTTTCGAGGCTGACGTTTGGCAACTCGAACCTTCTTCTCCCTCCACAGATTTTCTATGGGATTAAGGTCTGGAGACTGGCTAGGCCACTCCAGGACCTTAATGTGCTTCTTCTTGAGCTACTCCTTTGTTGCCTTGGCCGTGTATTTTGGGTCATTGTCATGCTGGAATACCGATCCACGACCCATTTTCAATGCCCTGGCTGAGGGAAGGAGGTTCTCACCCAAGAGTTGACGGTACATGGCCCCGTCAGATGATGCGGTGAAGTTGTCCTGTCCCCTTAGCAGAAAAACACCCCCAAAGCATAATGTTTCCACCTCCATGTTTGACGGTGGAGATGGTGTTCTTGGGGTCATAGGCAGCATTCCTCCTCCTCCAAACACGGCGAGTTGAGTTGATGCCAAAGAGCTCCATTTTGGTCTCATCTGACCACAACACTTTCACCAGTTGTCCTCTGAATCATTCAGATGTTCATTGGCAGACTTCAGACGGGCCTGTATATGTATTCTTGCAGGATTTAAGTCCTTCACGGCGTAGTGTGTTACTAATTATTTTCTTGGTGACTATGGTCCCAGCTGCCTTGAGATCATTGACAAGATCCTCCTGTGTAGTTCTGGGCTGATTCCTCACCGTTCTCATGATCATTGCAACCCCACGAGGTGAGATCTTGCATGGAGCCCCAGGCTGAGGGATATTGACAGTTCTTTTGTGTTTCTTCCGTTTGCGAATAATCACACCAAATGTTGTCACCTTCTCACCTAGCTACTTGGCGATGGTCTTGTAGCCCATTCCAGCCTTGTGTAGGTCTACAATCTTGTCCTTGACATCCTTGGAGAGCTCTTTGGTCTTGGCCATGATGGAGAGTTTGGAATCTGATTGATTGGTTGCTTCTGTGGACAGGTGTCTTTTTTACAGGTAACAAGCTGCTGTTAGGAGCACTCCCTTTAAGAGTGTGCTCCTAATCTCAGCTCGTTACCTGTATAAAAGACACCTGGGAGCCAGAAATCTTTCTGATTGAGAGGGGGTCAAATACTTATTTCTCTCATTAAAATGCAAATCAATTTATAACATTTTTGACATGCGTTTTTCTGGATATTTTTGTTGTTATTCTGTCTCTCACTGTTCAAATAAACCTACCATTAAAATTATAGACTGATCCTTTCTTTATCAGTGGGCAAACATACAAAATCAGCAGGGGATCAAATACACTGCTCAAAAAAATAAAGGGAACACTTAAACAACACAATGTAACTCCAAGTCAATCACACTTCTGTGAAATCAAACTGTCCACTTAGGAAGCAACACTGATTGACAATAAATTTCACATGCTGTTGTGCAAATGGAATAGACAACAGGTGGAAATTATTGGCAATTAGCAAGACACCCCCAATAAAGGAGTGGTTCTGCAGGTGGGGACCACAGACCACTTCTCAGTTCCTATGCTTCCTGGCTGATGTTTTGGTCACTTTTGAATGCTGGCGGTGCTTTCACTCTAGTGGTAGCATGAGACGGAGTCTACAACCCACACAAGTGGCTCAGGTAGTGCAGCTCATCCAGGATGGCACATCAATGTGAGCTGTGGCAAGAAGGTTTGCTGTGTCTGTCAGCGTAGTGTCCAGAGCATGAAGGCGCTACCAGGAGACAGGCCAGTACATCAGGAGACGTGGAGGAGGCCGTAGGAGGGCAACAACCCAGCAGCAGGACCACTACCTCCGCCTTTGTGCAAGGAGGAGCAGGAGAAGCACTGCCAGAGCCCTGCAAAATGACCTCCAGCAGGCCACAAATGTGCATGTGTCTGTTCAAACAGTCAGAAACAGACTCCATGAGGGTGGTATGAGGGCCCGACGTCCACAGGTTGGGGGTTGTGCTTACAGCCCAACACCGTGCAGGACGTTTGGCATTTGCCAGAGAACACCAAGATTGGCAAATTCGCCACTGGCGCCCTGTGCTCTTCACAGATGAAAGCAGGTTCACACTGAGCACGTGACAAACGTGACAGAGTCTGGAGACGCCGTGGAGAACGTTCTGCTTCCTGCAACATCCTCCAGCATGACCGGTTTGGCGGTGGGTCAGTCATGGTGTGGGGTGGCATTTCTTTGGGGGGCCGCACAGCCCTCCATGTGCTCGCCAGAGGTAGCCTGACTGCCATTAGGTACCGAGATGAGATCCTCAGACACCTTGTGAGACCATATGCTGGTGCGGTTGGCCCTGGGTTCCTCCTAATGCAAGACAATGCTAGATCTCATGTGGCTAGAGTGTGTCAGCAGTTCCTGCAAGAGGAAGGCATTGATGCTATGGACTGGCCCGCCCGTTCCCCAGACCTGAATCCAATTGAGCACATCTGGGACATCATGTCTCGCTCCATCCACCAACGCCACGTTGCACCACAGACTGTCCAGGAGTTGGCGGATGCTTTAGTCCAGGTCTGGGAGGAGATCCCTCAGGAGACCATCCGCCACCTCATCAGGAGCATGCCCAGGCGTTGTAGGGAGGTCATACAGGCACGTGGAGGCCACACACACTACTGAGCCTCATTTTGACTTGTTTTAATGACATTACATCAAAGTTGGATCTGCCTGTAGTGTGGTTTTCCACTTTAATTTTGAGTGTGACTCCAAATCCAGACCTCCATGGGTTGATAAATTGGATTTCCATTGATTATTTTTGTGTGATTTTGTTGTCAGCACATTCAACTATGTAAAGAAAAAAGTATTTAATAAGATTATTTCTTTCATTCAGATCTAGGATGTGTTGTTTAAGTGTTCCCTTTATTTTTTTGAGCAGTATACTTTTTTCCCCCACTGTAATAATTTTCGATTGGTTGTATTGCTACCTCATTTGGAAAAATTAGTCTACCTCTGTAAATCTTCTTTCTGTCTTTCTTTCTTTCTCTCCTTTCTTTCTTTCTTTCTTTCTTTCTTTCTTTCTTTCTTTCTCTCTTTCTTTCTCTCTTTCTTTCTTTCTTTCTCTCTTTCTTTCTTTCTTTCTCTCTTTCTTTCTCTCTTTCTTTCTTTCTTTCTCTTTTTCTTTCTTTCTTTCTTTCTCTCCTTTCTTTCTTTCTTTCTTTCTCTCTTTCTTTCTTTCTTTCTTTCTCTCTTTCTTTCTTTCTTTCTTTCTTTCTCTCTTTCTTTTTTTCTTTCTCTCTTTCTTTCTCTCTTTCTTTCTTTCTTTCTCTCTTCTTTCTTTCTTTCTCTCTCTCTCTTTCTTTCTCTCTTTCTTCTTTCTTTCTTTCTTTCTTTCTCTCCTTTCTTTCTTTCTTTCTTTCTTTCTTTCTTTCTCTCTTTCTTTCTTTCTTTCTCTCTTTCTTTCTCTCTTTCTTTCTTTCTTTCTCTTTTTCTTTCTTTCTTTCTTTCTTTCTTTCTCTCTTTCTTTCTTTCTTTCTCTCTTTCTTTCTTTCTTTCTTTCTCTCTTTCTCTCTTTCTTTCTTTCTCTCTTTCTTTCTTTCTCTCTTTCTTTCTCTCTTTCTCTCTTTCTTTCTCTCTCTTTCTTTCTTTCTTTTGATGTATTTTCTATCTATGTTTACTTTCCCCTTTTTCCTTTCTGTCCTCCAGGACACCCTGCGTGAGTGCCCTCCAGGTCCAAGTGACTACCCGTGCCACGCTGGACTCCAGTTCATCTCTCCCATGTACTTTGTCTCCTTCGTCCTCACCGCCCAGTTTGTCCTCATCAACGTGGTGGTGGCCGTGCTCATGAAGGTACTGTATGGGGGACACGCAGCGCAGCCAGTCCGTCCTCATAAAACACACACACACACCACTGTGCAATGCTGTGGAACTGAATGTCTAAACGTAGAACAAGATTCCAAATACCACTGGAAGGATTAATAGGATGCTCAAAGACGCTGAGATGGCAGAAGAGTCAATTAACATGTTGGATAACTTCTTGGGGCTATGTGGGACGCTAGCGTGCCACCCGTGGCACACCCTATCAACAGCAGGTGCATTTCAAGAGCGGCAAATTTGAAACCAAATAAATGTCAAAATTCAAATTTCTCAAACATACAACTATCTCACACCCTTTGAAAGATAAACATCTCCTTAATCTAACCACGTTGTCCGATTTCAAAAAGGTTTTACGGCGAAAGCATAAAGTTAGGTTATGTTAGGAGAGTACATTGACAATAGCTGTGTGTAATGTATTGTCAATTCAAAGACAGGCGTCACCAAAACCATAAAATCAGCTAAAATTATGCACTAACCTTTTACAATCTCCATCAGATGACACTCCTAGGACATTATGTTAGACAATGCATGCATTTTTAGTTCTATCAAGTTCATATTTATATCCAAAAACAGCGTTTTACTATGGCGTTGATGTTCAGGAAATCGTTTCCCTCCAATAACCGGCAGTCAAGTCATCGCAACAAAATAATTAATTAATATTAGAAAACATTGGTAAAATATTATATTGTCATTCAAAGAATTATAGATTTACATCTCTTGAACGCAATCGACTTGCCAGATTTAAAAATAACCTTACTGGGAAATCACACTTTGCAATAATCTGAGCACTGCGCCCAGAAAAATACGCTTTGCGATACAGACTAACCGCCATGTTGGAGAGATCTAAAATCGAAAATACTATGTGAATAATACATTACCTTTTGATTGTCTTCATCAGATGTCACTTCCAGGAATCCCAGGTCCATAACGAATGTAGTTTTGTTCAAAAAAGCTCATCATTTATGTCCAAAAAGCTCCGTGTTGTTAGCACATGATCTAAGCCAGCCGGACTTCACTTCACTTCACGAACGGAAAAAATATATTTACGTTCGTTCAAACATGTCAAACGTTGTATCGCATAAATCATTAGTGCCTTTTTTAACCAGAACATGAATAAAATTCAAGGCGGACGATTGGGTTCTCTTTTAAAACGTGTTGGAACGAGAGTACCCAACATCAACTCGCGCGCCAGGTGTCTAATGGGCCATCACCGTTCCAAGGCTCTTGTTCGGTCAGATCTCACAGTATAAGACTCAAAACACTTTGTAAAGGCTGGTGACATCTAGTGGAAGCAATAGGAAGTGCCAAAACATTCCTCAGCCCCTTTGTTTTTCAATGGCATAGGCTTAAAGTCAATTCAACACATCAGGTATCCACTTCCTGTCAGAATCTGTCTCAGGGTTTTGCCTGCCAAATGAGTTCTGTTATACTCACAGACACCATTCAAACAGTTTTAGAAACTTTAGGGTGTTTTCTATCCATATATAATAAGTATATGCATATTCTAGTTACTGGGTAGGATTGGTAACCAGATTAAATCGGGTACATTTTTTTATCCAGCCGTGAAAATACTGCCCCCTATACCATAACAGGATAACTAAAGTCACATTATCTGTTTTCCTTGAAGCACCTGGACGACTCAAACAAAGAGGCCCAGGAGGATGCTGAGATGGATGCAGAGATTGAGCTGGAGCTTGCCCAGGGACAACTCCAACTACCCACCTGCTGCATGGGGGGGCTGGGCACTGGGCTGGTCGTGGCTGGGGCCTCTGGAGCGCCTGGATGTAGGGGTGATTTGATTTGATTTTTTCAATGAATATTAATATGATTTATTGATTTTATCTACCTGCCCTGGGACCACTAGCTAGCCAGCTAAATCTGACACATTTACAGATATGATGATTGATGTGCATTGTCTCTGTCAAATAAATGTAACAAATTTAATGAAAATTGGACAATTTAAAAACACATCTCAACAAATCATGTGGATACAATGCATTTTAAAATCATTAATGAGAACACAAACATTGTTTACTGTTTATTTCCATCCATTGTGGTCCCCTTCTATCCATTGTGGTCCTCTTCTATCCATTGTGGTCCTCTTCTATCCATTGTGGTCCTCTTCTATCCATTGTGTACCCCTTCTATCCATTGTGGTCACCTTCTTCCCATTGTGGTCCTCTCCTATCCATTGTGGTCCTCTTCTATCCATTGTGGTCCTCTTCTATTCATTGTGGTCCTCTCCTATCCATTGTGGTCCCCTTCTTTCCATTGCGGTCCCCTTCTATCCATTGTGGTCCTCTTCTATCCATTGTGGTCCCCTTCTATCCATTGTGGTCCCCTTCTATCCATTGTGGTCCCCTTCTATCCATTGTGGTCCCCTTCTATCCATTGTGGTCCTCTTCTATCCATTGTGGTCCCCTTCTATCCATTGTGGTCCCCTTCTATCCATTGTGGTCCCCTTCTATCCATTGTGGTCCTCTTCTATCCATTGTGGTCCTCTCCTATCCATTGTGGTCCTCTCCTATCCATTGTGGTCCTCTCCTATCCATTGTGGCCCCCTTCTATCCATTGTGGTCCCCTTCTATCCATTGTGGGTTCCTTCTATCCATTGTGGGTTCCTTCTATCCATTGTGGGTTCCTTCTATCCATTGTGGTCCTCTTCTATCCATTGTGGTCCTCTCCTATCCATTGTGGTCCTCTTCTATCCATTGTGGTCCCCTTCTATCCATTGTGGGTTCCTTCTATCCATTGTGGTCCCCTTCTATCCATTGTGGTCCTCTTCTTCCCATTGTGGTCCTCTTCTTCCCATTGTGGTCCTCTTCTATCCATTGTGGTCCTCTTCTATCCATTGTGGTCCTCTCCTATCCATTGTGGACCTCTTCTATCTATTGTGGTCCCCTTCTATCCATTGTGGTCCCCTTCTATCCATTGTGGTCCCCTTCTATCCATTGTGGTCCCCTTCTTTCCATTGTGGTCCCCTTCTTTCCATTGTGGTCCGCTTCTATCCATTGTGGTCCGCTTCTATCCATTGTGGTCCGCTTCTATCCATTGTGGTCCTCTTCTATCCATTGTGGTCCGCTTCTATCCATTGTGGTCCCCTTCTATCCATTGTGGTCCTCTTCTATCCATTGTGGTCCCCTTCTATCCATTGTGGTCCCCTTCTATCCATTGTGGTCCCCTTCTATCCATTGTGGTCCTCTTCTATCCATTGTGGTCCTCTCCTATCCATTGTGGTCCTCTCCTATCCATTTTGGCCCCCTTCTATCCATTGTGGTCCCCTTCTATCCATTGTGGTCCTCTTCTATCCATTGTGGGTTTCTTCTATCCATTGTGGGTTCCTTCTATCCATTGTGGTCCTCTTCTATCCATTGTGGTCCTCTCCTATCCATTGTGGTCCTCTTCTATCCATTGTGGTCCCCTTCTATCCATTGTGGGTTCCTTCTATCCATTCTGGTCCTCTTCTATCCATTGTGGTCACCTTCTTCCCATTGTGGTCCTCTTCTTCCCATTGTGGTCCTCTTCTATCCATTGTGGTCCTCTTCTATCTATTGTGGTCCCCTTCTATCCATTGTGGTCCCCTTCTATCCATTGTGGTCCCCTTCTTTCCATTGTGGTCCCCTTCTTTCCATTGTGGTCCGCTTCTATCCATTGTGGTCCTCTTCTTTCCATTGTGGTCCTCTTCTATCCATTGTGGTCCCCTTCTATCCATTGTGGTCCTCTTCTATCCATTGTGGTCCTCTTCTATCCATTGTGGTCCTCTTCTATCCATTGTGGTTCCTCTTCTATCCATTGTGGTCCTCTTCTTTCCATTGTGGTCCCCTTCTTTCCATTGTGGTCCGCTTCTATCCATTGTGGTCCGCTTCTATCCATTGTGGTCCTCTTCTATCCATTGTGGTCCCCTTCTATCCATTGTGGTCCTCTTCTATCCATTGTGGTCCTCTTCTATCCATTGTGGTCCTCTTCTATCCATTGTGGTCCTCTTCTATCCATTGTGGTCCTCTCCTATCCATTGTGGTCCTCTCCTATCCATTGTGGTCTTCTTCTATCCATTGTGGCCCTCTTCTATCCATTGTGGCCCTCTTCTATCCATTGTGGCCCTCTTCTATCCATTGTGGTCCTCTTCTATCCATTGTGGTCCTCTTCTATCCATTGTGGACCTCTTCTATCCATTGTGGTCCTCTTCTTTCCATTGTGGTCTTCTTCTATCCATTGTGGACCTCTTCTTTCCATTGTGGTCTTCAGGTGGAGGTGGAGGGTTGGAAGGAGGGACCAGGCCGGGTCAGGGGGTAGGGCTGATGACAGGGGCCGTAGTGGATCACAGTGGAGGGACCCCTCCCCATAGAGGAGCAGAAAGACATGAGGGACACAGACGGCATCACAGACGGAAGCTGTACTCACCTGCACAGGTTTGTGCACAGGTTAGTGGACTGGGATTCTGTTCTGTTCTATTTAGGTTTTACTCTACTATACTCCACTCGAATCTGCTCTACTTTACTGTAATCTAATCTACTCTACTATAATGTACTTAAATCTAATCTGCTCTACTTTACTGTAATCTAATCTGCTCTGCTTTACTGTAATCTAATCTTTTCTACTATAATGTACTTTAATCTAATCTGCTCTACTTTACTGTAATCTAATCTACTCTACTCTACTGTATTCTAATCTACTCTACTTTACTGTAATCTATTCTACTCTTCTTTACTTTACAATACTATACTCTACTTTACTGTAATATGCTATACTCTACTATAATCTAATATACTATACTAAACCTACAGAGGTGTAAATCTATAGATATGTTCCATCTGAGCCCACTTACTAGTTACATACGGTATACACAATACACACTGCCAATAATAGTGTTCTCCAAACACAACCTTTCATACACACACACATCACCACTCCTCTCCTCATCCCCTTTCCTCTGTCTAAAAATAACCATCTGTTTTAAACACAGGACCATCAGCAAGTCCAATCTAGTCTTGCTATCAGTGTTGGCTACGTAATTAAAACACCTAGAGACAAGAACACACACACTTACTTATAGAACTAAAGCCTGCCTGAGCAAAATGTCATTTACTAAGCCGAGAGAGAGAGAGAGAGAGAGAGAGAGAGAGAGAGAGAGAGAGAGAGAGAGACTACTTAGGATGTAGAATGACAGTGGGTGGTGATATACTGTCTAGATTATTGTCTCTCAGCCCACTGGTATTTTTAAACTGGAGGAGGAGGAGAAAAAAGGGAGAGAATCTCTCCATCTTCCTGTATCTCTCTCCAGCATCTCTTTATTTCTCAGTACCTTTCCCCGTAGCTCTCTCTTTCCTATCTGTCTCTGAGATATCGCTCTCTTTCTGTATCTCACTCACTCACTCTCTGTCTGTCTGTCTCTCTCTCTCTGTTCTGTTTGTCCCTCTCTCTCTGTCTCTCTCTCTGTTCCGTCTCTCTCTCTGTTCTGTGTCTGTCACCAGGGGCGGAAATCCCGGGGGGGACGGGGGGGACACGACCCCCCCATCCTGGGAAAAATATGATTTGTCCCCCCCAATATATCACTGAAACATAACTATGTAATTTAAATAATATTAATAATACGCAATAAAAGCAATTGTGCTGATTATAGACACTTAATAGCGTGTTTTTAAGTTTCAAAAGATTGCAACCCCCCCACCCTTTGCCTCACAATGGTTTGATCCACTGCCAGTTCCTTAGCTTGCTAGGTAACAGAGAGGTCGTATCTACTGTCTGAAAGGCACTCAATGCAGTCAATCGCGCACACACACTAGCTGAATATGCAGAGCTAGCGCGCAAAAATTAACTATTAACCTCTCTAGGGTAGGTGGCACCAAATCGTCCCACCTACGTAACAGCCAGTGGAATCCTGTGGCGCGTTATTCAAATACCTTAGAAATGCTATTACTTCAATTTCTCAAACATATGACTATTTTACAGCATTTTAAAGACAAGACTCTCGTTAATCTAACCACACTGTGAAATAATCAGACACCCATTTTTCAAGCTAACATATAATGTCACAAAAACCCAGAAGACAGCTAAATGCAGCACTAACCTTTGATGATCTTCATCAGATGACACACCTAGGACATTATGTTATACAATACATGCATGTTTTGTTCAATCAAGTTCATATTTATATCAAAAAACAGCTTTTTACATTAGCATGTGACGTTCAGAACTAGCATACCCCCCGCAAACTTCCGGCGAATTTACTAAATTACTCACGATAAACGTTCACAAAAAGCATAACAGTTATTTTAGGAATTATAGATACATTACTCCTCTATGCACTCGATATGTCTGATTTTAAAATAGCTTTTTGGTGAAAGCACATTTTGCAATATTCTAAGTAGATAGCCCGGCATCACAGGGCTAGCTATTTAGACACCCAGCAAGTGTAGCCTTCACCAAACTCCGATTTACTATTAGAAAAGTTTGATTACCTTTGGTGTTCTTCGTCAGAATGCACTCCCAGGACTTCTACTTCAATAACAAATGTTGGTTTGGTCCCAAATAATCCATAGTTATGTTCAAACAGCGGCATTTTGTTCGTGCGTTCAAGACACTATCCGAATGGTAAATAAGGGTTACGAGCATGGCGCATTTCGTGACAAAAAAATTCTAAATATTCCATTACCGTACTTCGAAGCATGTCAACTGCTGTTTAAAATCAATTTTTATGCAATTTTTCTCGTAAAAAAGCGATAATATTCCGACCGGGAATCTGCGTTTAGGTAAAAAGAAGAAAGAAAATAAAGCTCGGGGTCGACTCGGGCACGCGCCTAAGCCCATTGTCCTCTGATCGGCCACTTGCCAAACGCGATAATGTGTTTCAGCCTGGGGCTGCCTCGATATTGTTCAGCTTTTTCCCGGGCTCTGAGAGCCTATGGGAGCCGTAGGAAGTGTCACGTTACAGCAAAGATCCTCAGTCTTCAATAAACAGAGGCAAGAAGAACAACAAGTTGTCAGACAGGCCACTTCCTGCATGGAATCTTCTCAGGTTTTTGCCTGCCATATGAGTTCTGTTATACTCACAGACACCATTCAAACAGTTTTAGAAACTTTAGGGTGTTTTCTATCCAAAGCCAATAATTATATGCATATTCTAGTTACTGGGTAGGAGTAGTAACCAGATTAAATCGGGTACGTTTTTAATCCGGCCGTGTAAATACTGCCCCCTAGCCATAACAGGTTAAGCTAGCTAGTACCTATTCCATTTATGTGGCGTCGTCAAAGATGGAATCAGCATGCAGATGATGTAAGTTAGTGCTTGAAAGTCCCTGTGATAAGGTTAGCGATAAACTGAAATCCAAACTGAACAGAACTACACTCTCTTCTACCATTGTCTTAAATATATTTAATGGTCTCGTTGCAAAAGCTAAATTGTTGCAAGTGAACTTTTATTTATTTATTAATTTTGTTTCACCTTTATTTAACCAGTGTAGCAAAGATTATAGCAAACATCACTGAAACTGAATTGGTGCTCGCTAGCTTTGCAAATTCAGCTATTGTTGTAAGCCAGCCAATATGAAACAAACTATTAAAATTACAAAAGGTTGCAGCATATGTTGTGTAAATGGGGAACACATACAGCTGTCAACTCTTGTCATTTTAATCCGTTTCACATTTGCTAGCTACCTTTTAGATCGAAGCCCAAATAGAATGATTGAAGATGATAGAAGCCCATCTCCTACTGTAAATAACCTACACACTGTGTGTGTAGCCAGCCAGCCAGCCAGGTAGAAAAATGGCAGAAAAATAAAAGACGGACATCAGAGTATTTTTCAATACACCAAAACGCACAGTAAGAACCCTAGTAGCCTAATATCTCAAAGACTAGTTGATAAAATGTTCATAAGAAAGAAATGAAATTCTAATGGAAATGTTTCACAATGATGTCATTAGGCAGAGCAGGCAACAGATGGCACACAGACAGCAGAGTTGGGGACAGATATGCAGGGACAGACTGGCAGAGACAGGGAGTCTCAGGAAAGTTTGTTGAGTCTTTGTTTGGCAACATTATGAAAGGTTCTCAATTTTTTTGACTTGTAAAATAGGAACATAATTGGAAAATGCCATGGATACCCCCACTCTCAACTTAACCTGGTGACTGAACTAAGATTTGTTAAAGGCAATGGTATTGCTGTTGTGATTAGTTGTGTAGTTTTGGGTACCGGTAGTTAGGAGTACGGCAAACACCTTATTTCTTTGGTTCCTCAATATACATTTACCATATTACAATGTAGGCTATGTGTTACAGCACTACTTTTGGTGTTGCTCTTGAGAAAATTTCATGTAATTGTCCCCTCCAAAGTTGATATCAGATTTTCGCCCCTGTCTGTCACGTAGAGTAGGCCAGAAGGCTAAACTGGAAAACCTAACCTCTATCAAAATAAAAAGATGGCGGAGCCGCAAAAGTTCTTCTGTGCTTCTGAGTGTTTATTTACATAGTGATTCCGGAACAAAAACAACAGTACTGCCATCAAACATATACCTTATGGGACAGCTTAAAAACAATGCTGCCCCATCCACAGCTTAATCCAAAACGCCTCTCCATGAACTGAAAGAGAGGCTCCTTTTGTAGGGGTAGCCCCTCCCCTCAGAACAATTAACACTAATTAATTAAGCAATTACCTATTCAAACATACATTTTCCATTCAACTAAACATCCTAAAGTATATACATTGCAACACGTTTTTTATGAAACAATATCACAATATAACATTTACAAAATTACATCACTGACAGTGTCTTAATGAGCCATTCGGGACAGGCACTACAAAGTCAGCCCAATTCCCTTAGCTTGGGTCCTTATCCAGCATACCCGGAAGCTACAGAGATGGAGAGAGAGAGGAACAGAACAAACAACGCACTCATCCATAACATCTAAGTATAATAAATATATAATAAATATTGCTTATATTAAATATGAACACCTGTCTGTTTATTTCTTTATACCATAACCGGGTTACTGACGTAAGTGTGAAATGTATGTACTAAGATAAAGAAGCTAACTTGTGTGTCGACCCACATTGTTAACTTATCTGATAACGGAGCAGGGAGGAGTGATGAATGTGTGCGTGCGTTAAAGTACCAAATTCTGCCCACGGCCAGTGATGGACTTCTACGTCACAGTCTCTCGCTCTGTTCTGTCTCTGTCTCTGTCTCTCTCTGTGCGTGTGTGTTGGAGTAAGAGAAGACTTCCCAGGCCCCAGAGTACATGTTATTGTTTGAAGCAGTAGTTGAGACAGTTGGACTATTGAGCCAACCAATAGGGGGTTCATAGTAGACTGGGGGGGTAACAGTGGGGTGTGATTGGCTATGGTGCAGTGGTGGATGGGAGGGCAGCCAATCAAATGAGGTCAGCGCCAACACTTGCCCACCCAGGACCTCCGAGCTAGCGAATCGTTGAGCCCCTGCTGAGTTGTATGCCCGCCTGTAACCTTTCTGTGTGTATCGGTGTGCGTGTGCGTGTGCGTGTGCGTGTGTGTGTGTGTGTGTGTGTCCATCTCCCTGAGGGTAGTGGAGAGTGTGAGGTGAGGAGGGCAGACTGCCAGTCAATAGCTGGAGCTTGGCAGTGCCCACAGAGAAAGACAGCAGACAGGACCACACACACACTCTCACACGTACACACAAACACCAGCTCTTATCTAATTGAAACTCCAACCTCTACTTGACAGACTTGCTATTTGAATTAGAAACAGAACCTCTCGATGCAGCACATTGAATATAGAATATCCATTCACTGGAATTCTATTCAATGGAATATCTTGTTGAATGGAAGTTGTCAATGCTCATTAGCTCTCAAAACACCCCAAAAATGTAATTAGGTAGCATTTGTCTTGGATCTCCCCTGCCTTGTGCCATGGAGTCTATATGGGGAAGGGTATGTATGTATGTATGTATGTATGTATGTATGTGTGTGTGTATGTATGTGTGTGTGTGTGTGTGTGTGTGTGTGTGTGTGTGTGTGTGCGTGCGTGGCTCTACCTATGAGAGTTAGAAATAACAGGACGCGTACCAGATCATGTTTAATTAAACAACAGAACAGAATGAATCATCTTCACTATGGATTATGAAAAGAAGAAGCATGACGAGGGAACGAGAGAGATGAGAGGGAGATGGCTTGGGAGAGAGTGTGAAAGAGAGAGAAAGCGAGAAAGCCCTGTAATACCATAGAAACGGCCAGTCCTAGAATGAGAATCTCTGTAGGAGGGCTGACTACAGGAAGTGGAGTGCCAAGATGTTGAGTTTGACAGACAGGAAATCAAACACACTGACAGGGACAGGCCCCGGGGTTAGACGTCACACACACAAACACACTCACACACACACAGAGAGATCAACGAGGTGTGTTAACACCGTGTGTGTTCATACAGAGCGCTAGACGCTGTCTGGATCTTCTGTCTTCAGGCTTGATGATGTGAATCACCATCACACTGAGAAGCTAAAACACACAGCAGGAATGATCATCACAGGCTGCTTCTGTCAAACCACCAACGCTTTCTTTATGAAGGGCAGAGTTTGGTCTGGTTAAACCTAGTCTGGTTAAACCTGGTCTGGTTAAACCTAGTCTGGTTAATCCTAGTCTGGTTAAACCTAGTCTGGTTAAACCTAGTCTGGTTAAACCTAGTCTGGTTAAACCTAGTCTGGTTAAACCTAGTCAAAATGTTAATGTCATTTGCTTCAGATGTAAGAATGTTTTATAGAGTGGATCTTCATATTTCTTACTGCCGTTCACCAAAGTCCCAAGTACAGTATGTACCCTTGTGTGAGGAACGGCCCACAGCAACAGGAGCCTACTTCCTGTTTCTGTAGCGTGAGGCAGCTTGATGTACAAGTACGCCCCCTGGATAGGACACTAGTCTACGTGTCTCAGGGCCTTACTCCCAATCTATTTCCTTAATGCTGAGTGCCAAGCAGTATGCCTTAGCTGTGCATAGGATGCCTCAACCAGGGACCAAACTTCCAACCTTTCAATCTCCGGGCGCACGCTCTAACCACAAGTCCACTGTATTGTAGGTAAATGTATGAGTTGGTCTATAATGAGTTGTATACAGTACCAGTCAAAAGTTTGGACACACCTACTCATTCAATGGTTTTTCTTTATTTTTACTATTTTCTACATTGAAGAATAATAGTGAAGACATCAAAACTATGAAATAACACATATGGAATCATGTAGTAACCCAAAAAAGTGTATTTTATATTTGAGATTCTTCAAAGCAGCCACCCTTTTCCTTGATGACAGCTTTGCACACTCTTGGCATTCTCTCCACCAGCTTCATGAGGTAGTCACCTGGAATGCATTTCAATTAACAGGCGTGCCTTGTTAAAAGTTCATTTGTAGAATTGATTTCCTTCTTAATGCGTTTGAGCCAATCAGTTGTATTGTCAAATCAAATCAAATTGTATTGGTCACATACACATGGTTAGCAGATGTTATTGCGAGTGTAGTGAAATGTTTATGCTTCTAGATCTGACAGTGCAGCAGTATCTAACAGGTAATATCTAACAATTCCACAACAAAACCTAATACACACAATCTAGTAAAGGAATGGGATGAGAATATATACACTACTGTTCAAAAGTTTGGGGTCACTTAGAAATGTCTGTGTTTTTGAAAGAAAAGCAAATTTTTTGTCCAGTAAAATAACATCAAATTGATCAGAAATACATTGTAGACATTGTTACTGTTGTAAATGACTATTGTAGCTGGAAACGGCAGATTTTTAATGGAATATCTACATAGGCGTACAGAGGCCCATTATCAGCAACCATCACTCCTGTGTTCCGATGGCACGTTGTGTTAGCTAATCCAAGTTTATCATTTTAAAAGGCTAATTGATCATTAGAAAACCCTTTTTTTATTATGTTAGCACAGCTGAAAACTGTTGTTCTGATTAAAGAAGCAATAAAACTGGCCTTCTTTAGACTAGTTGAGTATCTGGAGCATCAGCATTTGTGGGTTTGAGTACAGGCTCAAAATGGCCAGAAACAATGAACTTTCTTCGGAAACTCGTCAGTCTATTCTTGTTCTGAGAAATGAAGGCGAGAAATTGCCATGCGAGAAATTGCCAAGAAACTGAAGATCTCGCACAATGCTGTGTACGGCTCCCTTCACAGAACAGCGCAAACTGTCTCTAACCAGAATAGAAAGAGGAGTGGGAGGCCCCGGTGCACAACTGAGCAAGAGGACAAGTACATTAGTGTCTAGTTTGAGAAACAGACGCCTCACAAGTCCTCAACTGGCAGCTTCATTAAATAGTACCCGCGAAACACCAGTCTCAACGTCAACAGTGAAGAGGTGACACCGGGATGCTGGCCTTCTAGGCAGAGTTGCAAAGAAAAAGCCATATCTCAGACTGGCCAATTAAAAATAAAAATGAAGATGGGCAAAAGAACACAGACACTGGACAGAGGAACTCAGCATAGAAGGCCAGCATCCCGGAGTCGCCTCTTCATTGTTGACGTTGAGACTGGTGTTTCTCGGGTACTATTTAATGAAGCTGCCAGTTTTCTAATGATCAATTAGCCTTTTAAAATGATAAACTTGGATTAGCTAACACAACGTGCCATTGGAACACAGGAGTGATGGTTGCTGATAATGGGCCTCTGTACGCCTATATAGCTATTCCATTAAAAATCTGCCGTTTCCAGCTACAATAGTCATTTACAACATTAACGATGTCTACACTGTATTTCTGATCAATTTTATGTTATTTTAATGGACAGAAAAAAATGTTTTTCTTTCATAAACAAGGAAAATTCTAAGTGAACCCAAACTATTGAACTGTAGTGTAAGTATAAAATATATGGCTGAGCAGTGACAGAGCAGCTAAGATGCAATAGATAATAAAGAATAGAGAGTGAAGGATACAGTATACATTATATACATATGAGATGAGTAATGTGAGATTTCTAAACATTCTTAAAGTGGCATTATTAAAGTGACTAGTGATCCATTTATTAAAGTGGCCAATGATATCAAGTCTGTAGGTAGGTAGCCGCCTTTCTGTGCTAGTGGTGGCTGTTTAACAATCTGATGGCCTTGAGATAGAAACAGTTTTTCAATCTCTCTGTCCCTGCTTTGATGCACCTGTACTGACCTCACCTTCTGGATGATAGCGGGGTGAACAGGCAGTGGCTCAGGTTGTCCTTGATGATCTTTTTGGCCTACTTGTGACATCAGGTGCTGTAGGTGTCCTGGAGGGCAGGTATTTTGTCCCCGGTGATGCGTTGTGCAGACCGCACTACCCTCTGGAGAGCCTTGCGGTTATGGGCGGAGCAGTTGCCATACCAGGCGGTGATACAGCCCGACACGATGCTCTCAATTGTGCACCTGTAAAAGTTAGTGAGGGTTTTCGGTGACAAGCCACATTTTTTCAGGATCCTAAGGTTGAAGTGGCGCTGTTGTGCCTTCTTCACCACACTGTCTGTGTGCATGGAACATTTCAGTTTGTCGGTGATATGTATACCGAGGAACTTAAAACTTTCCACCTTCTCCACTGCTGTCCCGTCGATGTGGATAGGGGGGTGCTCTGTTTGCTGTTTCCTGAAGTCCATGATCATCTCTTCAGTTTTCTGCTGACATTGAGTGAGAGGTTATTTTCCTGACACCACACCTCCTCCCTGTAGGCCGTCTCGTCGTTGTTGGTAATCAAGCCTACCACTGTAGTGTCGTCTGCAAACTTGATGAGTTGGAGGCGTGCATGGCCATGCAGTCGTGGGTGAACAGGGTGTACAGGAGAGGGCTGAGAATGCACCCTTGTGGGGCCCCAGTGTTGAGGATCAGCAGAGTGGAGATGTTGTTTCCTACCTTCACCACCTTGGGGTGGCCCTTCAGGATGTCCAGGACCCAGTTACACAGGGCGGGGTCGAGACCCACGGTCTCAAGCTGTGACAAGGTAGGGGTGGTACACCGAATATAGCCCTATTTGGTAAAAGACCAAGTCCATATTATGGCAAGAACAGCTCAAATAAGCAAAGAGAAATGACAGTCCATCATTACATTTTAAGACCTGGAGGTCAGTCAATCCGGAAAATGTCAAGAACTTTGAAAGTTTCTTCAAGTGCAGTAGAAAAAAACATCAAGCGCTATGATGAAACTGGCTCTCATGAGGACCGCCACAGGAAGGAAGACCCAGAATTACCTCTGCTGCAGAGGATAAGTTCATTAGAGTTACCAGCATCAGAAAATGCAGGCCAAATAAATGCTTCACACAGTTCAGACACATGTGAACATCAACTGTTCAGAGGAGACTGCGTGAACCAAGTCTTCATGGTCAAATTGCTTCAAAGAAACCACTACTAAAGGACTCCAATAAGAAGAAGAGACTTGCTTGGGCCAAGAAACATGAGACTGGTGGAAATCTGTCCTTTGGTGTGATGAGTCCAAATTTGAATTTTTTGGTTCCAACTGCAGTGTCTTTGTGAGGCACAGAATATGTGAACGGATGATCTCTGCATGTGTGGTTACCACCAGGAAGTATGGAGGAGGAGGTGTGATGGTGTAGGGGTGCTTTGTTGGTGACACTGTCATTGATTTATTTAGAATTCAAGGCACACTTAACCAGCATGGCTACCACAGCATTCTGCAGCGATACGCCGTCCCATCTGGTTTGCCCTTAGTGGGACTATCATTTGTTTTTCAACAGGACAAAAACCCAGCACACCTCCAGGCTGTGTAAGGGCTATTTGACCAAGAATGAGAGTGACAGAGTGCTACATCAGATGACCTGGCCTCCACAATCATCCAACCTCAACCCAATTGAGATGGTTTGAGACCGCAGAGTGAAGGAAAAGCAGCTAAGAAGTGCTCAGCATATGTGGGAACTCCTTCAAGACTATTGGAAAAGCATTCCAGGTGAAGCTGGTTGAGAGAATGCCAAGAGTGTGCAAAGCTGTCATCAAGGCAAATGGTGCCTACATTGAAGAATCTAAAATAAAAATATATATTTTGATTTATTTAACACTTTTTTGGTTACTACATGATTCCAAATGTTTTACTTCATAGTTTTGATGTCTTCACTATTATTCTACAATGTAGAAAATAGTAAAAATAAAGAAAAACCCTTGAATGAGGTGTGTCCAAACTTTTGACTGGTACTGCATATATCCTCTGTGGGTCTCCAGGAGGGTCAGTGGACAGTGTTTAATGTATATATCCTCTGTGTGTCTCCAGGAGAGTCCGTGGACAGTGTTTAATGTATATATCCTCTGTGTGTCTCCAGGAGAGTCAGTGGACAGTGTTTAATGTATATATCCTCTGTGTGTCTCCAGGAGAGTCATTAATGTATATATCCTCTGTGTGTCTCCAGGAGAGTCAGTGGACAGTGTTTAATGTATATATCCTCTGTGTGTCTCCAGGAGAGTCCGTGGACAGTGTTTAATGTATTTATCCTCTGTGTGTCTCCAGGAGAGTCAGTGGACAGTGTTTAATGTATATATCCTCGGTGTGTCTCCAGGAGAGTCAGTGGACAGTGTTTAATGTATATATCCTCTGTGTGTCTCCAGGAGAGTCAGTGGACAGTGTTTAATGTATATATCCTCTGTGGGTCTCCAGGAGAGTCCGTGGACAGTGTTTAATGTATATATCCTCTGTGTGTCTCCAGGAGAGTCAGTGGACAGTGTTTAATGTATATATCCTCTGTGGGTCTCCAGGAGAGTCAGTGGACAGTGTTTAATGTATATATCCTCTGTGTGTCTCCAGGAGAGTCAGTGGACAGTGTTTAATGTATATATCCTCTGTGTGTCTCCAGGAGAGTCAGTGGACAGTGTTTAATGTATATATCCTCTGTGTGTCTCCAGGAGAGTCAGTGGACAGTGTTTAATGTATATATCCTCTGTGGGTCTCCAGGAGAGTCCGTGGACAGTGTTTAATGTATATATCCTCTGTGGGTCTCCAGGAGAGTCAGTGGACAGTGTTTAATGTAATATCCTCTGTGGGTCTCCAGGAGAGTCAGTGGACAGTGTTTAATGTATATATCCTCTGTGTGTCTCCAGGAGAGTCAGTGGTTGGACAGTGTATCTCTGCTGATAAAGGACTCATTTGAAGGAGAGATGCTGATGATTGACAACCTCTCTGGATCTGTCTTCCATCACTACTCCTCTACCTCTTCTCCTGTCTGGAAGGACTACAAGGGAAATCTGCAAGAGGTACACATGCACACACATACACACACAATATGAATGCACAAACACATACAGGAGCACACAAACATGCACACACACATGCAATACACATATCACACATACTGTACACCACACACACACACACACACACACACAATATATCGATATGGGATTCATATCTCATGTCAATCATCCCGCTGTACAACTCAAAGGCAGCTATAGTGGTAGCTGTCAATCAAACAGACTGAGGAAACAGTGGTTTCCCTCCATACCTTACATTAATGTTCTTCTGAATGTTGACACACACTTATATACAAACGTTTAATGTGTGTGTATGATACACTTTGTGTGTGTACATGTGTGTGCTTGTGTGTGTGTGTGTGTGTGTGTGTGTAATTAATCTCTTTATGTTAATGTAATCTGCATGGTAGTTTGTTAAAATCACAAACAGAAAGAAATGCTCATGACTAGGCTGTACCATTCCCTGGAGAATCCAGTTCTGTTGGTTCAGTATGAGAACAACTCATCTACATATCTGTTGTTGGCCAATCACGTTCAACCTCCCTCTAACCTTGTTGCTATTTACTCAACAAAAGTATTTAATTCAGGACTATGTTGAGTTGACTTTCAAATACGGATGACACGCGCACACACACACACACACACACACACACACACACACACACACATTCCCTATCTATCCATCATATTGTTATTGTGATGCTATATTCATATGCATTATTTATATGCTGTGTGTGTGTGTGTGTGTGTGTGTGTGTGTGTGTGTGTGTGTGTGTGTGTGTGTGTGTGTGTGTGTGTATGTGTTTGCATCACTACCAGATGTAACCTTTGGGAATAATATGATGATGAGCATTCGCTGCTGCGTTTGATCTTTCTAAACTCAGCAAAAAAAGAAACGTCCTCTCACTGTCAACTGCATTTATTTTCAGCAAACTTAACATGTGTAAATATGTGTATGAACATAACAAGATACAACAACTGAGACATAAACTGAACAAGTTCCACAGACATGTGACTAACAGAAATGTAATGTGTCCCTGAACAAAGGGGGGGGGGGGGGGGGGGTCATAATCAAAAGTAACAGTCAGTATCTGGTGAGGCCACCAGCTGCATTAAGTACTGCAGTGTATCTCCTCCTCATGGACTGCACCAGATTTGCCAATTCTTGCTGTGAGATGTAATCCCACTCTTCCACCAAGGCACCTGCAAGTTCCCGGACATTTCTGGGGGGGGATGGCCCTAGCCCTCACCCTCTGATCCCAGACGTGCTCAATGGGATTGAGATCCGGGCTCTTCGCTGGTCATGGCAGAACACTGAAATTCCTGTCTTGCAGGAAATCACACACAGAACGAGCAGTATGGCTGGTGGCACTGTCATGCTGGAGGGTCATGTCAGGATGAGCCTGCAGGAAGGGGACCACATGAGGGAGGAGGATGTCTTCCCTGTAACGCACAGCGTTGAGATTGCCTGCAATGACAACAAGCTCAGTCCGATGATGCTGTGACACACCGCCCCAGACCATGACGGACCCTCCACCTCCAAATCGATCCCGCTCCAGAGTACAGGCCTCGGTGTAACACTCATTCCTTCAATGATAAATGCGAATGCGACCATCACCCCTGGTGAGACAAAACCGCGACTCGTCAGTGAAGAACACTTTTTGCCAGTCCTGTCTGGTCCAGCGACGGTGGGTTTGTGCCCATAGGTGACGTTGTTGTGTGTGGGAAAGGGGGCATACTTTACATACTATGCTACATGTAGTGCAGTACACACAGAGGGAACAGTAGTGAGAGGTCAAGCCTTAACCCGACATCATCTGTCCATCCATCTACCTCTCTCTCTCTCTCCATCTTTCTCTCTCTTTCTTCATTTTTCTTATTTTCTCTCTCTTTATTTCTCTTTCTATCTCTTTACTTCTCTCTCTCTCCCTTTCTCTCTTTCTCCCATCCCTCCCTCTTTTCCATTATATTGATGGGCTCAGACCAGCTGACAGGGAGATTCCTCAGAGTCGGTCTAATGGTCCAGATATAACCCATACAACATATTACCATACCAACCTGTCACTACCACCTCCATTTTCTCCTTCATTACCTTCAACTTCCTGACTGTCAGCCAATCAGCCGCTCAACTTTTTGACAGTCCACCTAGAGAGCAGGTTGTCAATTACATACATCACTGTGGGAGTTAGAACTTTAGTCAGTTACAACTTTAGTCCGTTTGTACTTTAGTCCGTTACTACTTTAGTCAGTTACAACTTTAGTCAGTTACAAATTTAGTCCGTTTCTACTTTAGTCAGTTAATACATTAGTCCGTTTCTACTTTAGTCCGTTACTACTTTATTCAGTTACTACTTTAGTCAGTTGCTACTTTAGTCAGTTTCTACTTTAGTCAGTTACTACTTTAGTCAGTTTCTACTTTAGTCAATTGCTACTTTAGTCGGTTACTACTTTATTCAGTTACTGCTTTAGTCAGTTACTACTTTAGTCAGTTTCTACTTTAGTCAGTTGCTACTTTACTCAGTTACTACTTTAGTCAGTTGCTACTTTATTCAGTTACTGCTTTAGTCAGCTGCTACTTTATTCAGTTGCTACTTTAGTCAGTTACTACTTTATTCAGTTACTACTTTAGTCAGTTACTACTTTAGTCAGTTACTACTTTAGTCGGTTACTGCTTTAGTCGGTTACTACTTTAGTCAGTTACTACTTTAGTCAGTTACAACTTTAGTCCGTTTCTACTTTAGTCAGTTACAACTTTAGTCAGTTACAACTTTAGTCAGTTACAGCTTTAGTCCGTTGCTACTTTATTCAGTTACTACTTTAGTCAGTTACTACTTTATTCAGTTACTACTTTAGTCGGTTACTACTTTAGTCGGTTACTACTTTAGTCAGTTACTACTTTAGTCGGTTACTACTTTATTCAGTTACTGCTTTAGTCAGTTACTACTTTAGTCAGCTGCTACTTTATTCAGTTAGTACTTTAGTCAGTTGCTACTTTACTCAGTTACTACTTTACTCAGTTACTACTTTAGTCAGTTTCTACTTTAGTCAGTTTCTACTTTAGTCAGTTACTACTTTAGTCAGTTTCTACTTTAGTCAATTGCTACTTTAGTCAATTGCTACTTTAGTCAGCTGCTACTTTAGTCAGTTGCTACTTTAGTCAGTTGCTACTTTAGTCAGTTGCTACTTTAGTCAGTTACTACTTTAGTCAGTTACAAATCTATTTTTGCTGTAGTAGTAGATTTACCTTGTGATTTAATGAGGACTGGATACAGGGCAACACATTTGAACTCTATGAGTTGTTATGACAGCTTATAGCAAGTGTTATTATGCACTGTAGATGCATTATTTGGCATTTTAAATGCGCTTATAATGCATCATAATATTTTTACCATAAAGAAAGTGTTTCTCACACTTTTACATAAGAAATTGGGTGTATTGAATAACATAATGTGCTCTGTTGGAATTCTGTGTGTCTGTATCGCAGATCGGATTGGCTGAGGTGGAGCAGGCGTCTCTGATGTCAGAGCAGCTGTCTGACAAGTCGTCATCACCGGCCCTTCCTGATGATCTTAGTCTGGACGACCACAGTGACTACCAGCTACTGGTCAGGGACGGCAAGGTGGGGCGTACACACGCACATACTTAGTCTCATTGACACAAAACATGCGCACACACTGAGAAACAATATATTTTTGGTTTTTGCATAATTCAGCTAACACACATGAACACATTCTATCACACACTGCATCCCACTGCATCCCACTGCATTAACTGCTTGATTAGCCAATCAATGTTCCCGTGTGTGTTTCACCATGTGCCGTGGGCAGGCTAGGGCGACGGGTCTGTGTTTGTGCCTGTGTGTGTGCGTGTGCATGTGTGTGTGTGAGCATGATCGTGATGTGTGTGTGTGTCTATGGATCTCATCCCGTCTCCTCTAAGCCGTTTCATCTCGTTTACCTTATTGCTTTTCTCTATTGAAACTAATTTGATATCCAATCTAAAACGAGGCACTGTGGAGCTTGCAATTACTTTAGTTTGGAAAAATATATTAGAAATCAACAGATGTGTTGACTGAAGAGAGATGAAGTATCAAATAGTAGGAAATATCAAAATGTATAAAATTCTCTAAATAGGAAAAATATCCCATGGTGGTTTTTATAACAATTATATTTCATTGGTATCAATATTTCATTTGCTCATTTAATTTCACAGTTAACACTATTTTCATTGAGACTTTTGCTTTACCCCAGACAATGCTTTTGTTGTTGTTATTGTTGTTGTTGTTGCTGATGTTGGCGAGTTAGCTAGCTTGCTAGGCTAACCCCCAATGAATGATGCTATCAGCTAACAAAATGCTAGTCTTTCCAAAATATTGACAACAAGATCAAGCATTCAAGTTCAACCACCTTTGGCTCTAAGTTATGCCTATTTCAATGCTAATATGCTAGTGTGGTAGTTTAACTCTTTTAACATACTACACCAGGGGTAGCCTAATTTGGTTAATACACTTAAAATGCTAATAGATGTTAGCTGCCCGTAGATAGAATATTAAATGGTAATTCACGCTAGATAGGGCTAGCCCTAATAGCCATAGCAACAGGTGCTTATGGGATTCTAATAATGCTAGCAGTAGTACCTGGAACTTTACAGATTATATGTGAGTGTTAATTGAAGTCATCCTGAATGCTTATATTTGTTATAGGATAACTCTGAGGTACTCTCTCCCCCCCATCTCTCTCTCTCTATAGGAGGAGAGAGGGAGCAGTGACTCCCACAGTTCTGAGGAATTGAGGGGGATTCAGGCTGGGTGTGGAGGGCGTTGGGGGCACGGAGGTTCTCGACCCCACAGCAGAGGCCCTGAAGATGGGGTAGGATTCCTGCTAGAGGTGGGCGTCCAGCCCCAGTTCCAGAGCCAGTCTCTCCAGTTCCTCCACCACAACAGAGGTAACGGTGTTCTCCTTCATCTTCCCATCTCATTAGCACTTGTGAAATCTGATGGATATGTGTGCATACATTACCAGTTGACATTGTCATCTTGTGACCTTGGTTTATGCTCTTGGTATTTAGCTGACTGTGTTTAATGATGATCACATGACTTTGCAATGACATTGAAATGATCATTTCAATCAGAAGGTTTTCCTTCCCGTCTCTCACGCTCAGATGTGTGAGAGAGAAAATTATGTTTTGCTCCGTATTCACACAGTTGATTACACCGACATCCCGATGTTAATTAACTAAAAGACAGATGGGCTGGCATACACAAAGACATTGATTAATGACATTCAATGATATGCCTATCTTTCCTCCCACCATAACATTAGCGTTATACAGCTGGATGGATGACTGGATGGATGGATGACTGGATGAATGGATGGATGGATGGATGGATAAATGGATAGATAGATAGCTCATGTTCGTTCAACACGCAACATTTCTATCTTTCTATAGATAATAACTGTATGTCAACAGATGGTGATGGCCATCACAGTGACCAGGTTGGCAGTGTCGGATGTAGAGGTTCCTCCTCTCCTCTCTTCCATCTCCCTGTGGAGTTCTTTCACCCCGCCACAGCCACAGCGGTCCCCCCACCCATCCCCAAGACCGGGGTAGACCCAGGGGGGAGAGAGGCATCCAGGCTGCCTTCCCCAGCCTCCTGGGCCTCTCTGCGCTCCCCAGGGGCCAACAGCAGGGTCCTAGACTCCCCAGGGGCCAACAGCAGGGTCCTAGCCTCCCCAGGGGCCAACAGCAGGGTCCTAGCCTCCCCAGGGGCCAACAGCAGGGTCCTAGCCTCCCCAGGGACCAACAGCAGGGACCTAGACTCCTCAGGGGCCAACAGCAGGGACCTAGACTCCTCAGGGGCTAACAGCAGGGTCCTAGACTCCCAGGTAAGAGGTCATGGGGTCATATAGGTAGAGGGAGTATTCATGTAGTGAAATGTACACTGGGTGTACAAAATATTAAGAACACCTTCCTAATATTGAGTTGCACCCCCAGTTGTGTCAGGTTGGCTGGATGTCCTTTGGGTGATGGACCATTCTTGATACACACAAATCAAATAAAAATTGTATTGGTCACATACACATGGTTAGCAGATGTTATTGCGAGTGTAGCGAAATACTTGTGCACAGGAAACTGTTGAGCGTGAAAAACCCTGCAGAGTTGCGGTTCTTGACAAACTCAAACCGGTGCACCTGGCACTTACTACCATACCCCACTGACACTGAAAAAAGGACACCGTCTTCCAACTGATCGCACCTCAACATGCACAAATTCAAGTTGTTACTCCTATGAACAGAGAAAGTGAAATATTCCTCGATATTAAAAAAGACCCAAGCTGCTAATAATAACAACGCAGGCCTATCGATAAACTTTCCCAGTCATTCATTATAGCTGCAGTGCTGGTTGTAGCGAGAGTGGAAGTACAAAGAAAACAACATATTTTATGGCTAATAAAAGTATTGAATAAAAAGTGTTGACAGTGCTGAGTAAGAACTTAAACATGACCTCAGCAGCTGTTTGCTGTATTGGTTGACAGTCTCTCTCTAGTCATGGTTTTAAACGTTTTGAAATCTCACTACTTTGCTGTAGCTTTCTTTACGTCTGCTTCCTTATTGCAGACCCGGTAATCTGAGCCATCCGATTGGCCAGCGGTAGGCCTATAGCGCAGTTGATTTGCTCTCCGGCCCACCAGGCAGGAAGAGTTTGTACCTTTTAGACACATGAAATGGTTCAAAAACGGCGTGCAGTGCAGCTGAAAGGGGTGCCCCTACAAATAAAACATAAAAATAGGAATACAAGGCTTTATCGTTTATTTTTACCCTTTTTTCTTCCCAATTGGTAGTTACACTCTTGTCCCATCGCTGAAACTCCTGTACGGAGGTGAAGGTCTAGAGCCATGCGTCCTCCGAAACACGACCCTGCCAAGCCGCAATGCTTCTTGACAACCTGCTCACTTAACCCGCACCAATGTGTCAGAGGAAACACCGTACAACTGGGGACTAAGGTCAGCTTGCAGGCGCCCGGCCTGCCACAAGGAGTCGCTAGAGCGTGATGGGACAAGGACATCCCGGCAGTCCAAACCCTCTCCTAACCTGGACAATGCTGGGCCAATTGTGCGTCGCCTCATGGGTCTCCCGGTCACAGCCGGTGACACAGCCTGGGATCGAACCTGGGTCTGTAGTGATGCCTCAAGCACTGCGATGCAGTGCCTTAAACCGCTGCACCACTCGGGAGGCCCTATCGTTGGGTTTTTTACATAAATATTTGCCGATCAACTATAAATGCCTTGGAGATCGATCGTATATTCAGGTGTGTGCTATCATATTGATAATTGTATTACATCGTGTGGTATATGAACTTCAGTGTAACAGCCATGGGTGTTACAATGGTAGAAGAAGTAATGGATTGACTTTATGGGGTGAAATACCCATCAGATTCAGCTGTTTTCCACTCATTGGTAAGAGCTACACTCCACTAGAGTTAAGGTCCATGGGGATGCTTGCTATAAGAGATTACATTTACAATATACTGTAGCTAACTCTTTTATATTCTCAGAAGGGGAAGTATCCAGGTGATGCACAGCAGCCATTTTGTTCCAGAATGCTCACTATGGTTGAGACAGTTATTATAGAATAAAACAAAATAAATGGGCATATCTGTAAGGAGTGAGTGCATCAACGTTGAATTATACATCTTCTTATGCAGACCTTTATATCGTCCCATTTAGACTTTAGAGCACCATATTTTTCATTTAAATCGTCTTCTACGGTGCTAAGTGTGCATTTTCTGTTCATGGCACACAAAACAAGCAATATTCTTCTTCTGCTTCAGAGGTAACCATGGCAACAGCATGTAACTGACCTTTTCTGTATCTATTTGTTTTGTTTATGTCATTTCCAGGAGTGCTTTGTGAGATTCTATTCCAGTACATTTCTACAGCACTACACTAATTAGCTAGGTCATCCCTCCTCTACTTGACTCTCTCTGTTTTCTTGGTTCTTGTGCTTAATACTTCATCCCGCTCTCATTCACTTTTTTTCTCTCTCTTTCTCTCTTACTGTCTATCTCTCTGTTTCTTTCACTTCTCTCTCTCTCTCTCTCCTTACTGCTCTCTCTCCTTTTCCCCCTTGCTATCCCCCCACCCCACCACCCCCTCTATCCTTCCTCAGCACCTGTCCCACAGTGACTCGTCCCTGGCCACAGGCAGCACCGAGGGCAGCCTCCAGACCACCCTGGAGGAAGGTCTCAGCTTTAGCGTCTCCCCCCCTCGAGGAGACCTGGGACTCTCCCTGGCCCTGCCTCTCCTCTGCCCTCTCCCCCTCCCTCACCTCGACGAACCCCGACAAACCCCCAGATCGCTGGGTCACCCCTCAATGAGAGGCCACAGTACCGCATTCAACCTCCAAGCCACTAGAGGGCACCAGAGGAGCCAGAGCAGCTGTGGCAGCAGCACCAGTCCCGGCTGCCCAAGGCAAGACTCTATGGACCCTTCAGATGACGATTGTGGGATAGGAACAGGAGGCAAAGGATCCAGTCAGGCTTTTAACAGTGAACATTTATCAGAGACACTTAGTAGTTTGTCTCTGACGTCACTGCTGTCACCTAGCTCCCTGGCACCCCCGCTGGTGAAAAAGTGTAATAGCACTGGGAGTTTGGACCAGGCAAATCTTTCTGTCAGGAATAAAGATGGACAACAGTACTATGAGATAGATGCTCATGGGTACCTCACCAACCCTTGGACTGAGAAGAGGGGTGGACAGGAAGGGGAGACGGGGTTTGGAGTTAAAAGTACAAGTCAGATGATGGATGCCGGCTCGAGGAAAAACAGATGAAACTTTATCTATCGGTTGGAACTTTTTTTTCTTCTCAAGAGGTGTTTGATTGATATCTGTTCAGTGAACTCATCTCCTCCCTCTTTCTCTCTCTCTTTTTCGTCAGTGAGGTGTCCATGTTCTCATCTTTCCATGACGATTGGGTGAAAATTGAAGCTGAGGGATTGGTATACATTTTGTGGAGGATTACAATGACTTCTGGGTAATGGAGTTTAATCAAGGCATCTCATTTTCCGAGACATAGGGATATTCTTTGAGAGGACTACAGCAATGACAGGACCCTTGAAAAACATACTAATTCTGGGCTTGCATGGAGCATAGTCACCCTCATCCATACACCCAAAGAAAATCAACAACAAAAAAGTACCAAAATGTGAATTTCGTGTGAGCGTTGTCGGAAACAATGATGAAACTCCAAACATTGATGAAACTCCAAAAGAAAACAATTGGGTTCTCCTTGACTAACAGGGCTAGCTTAGCTTAGCGGCTAATGCTAACGCTCCTGTGACTGACAACAGGGCTAGCATAGCCCAGTGGCTAATGGTAGTCTAATGCTTTTGTCTTCTTGAAAAAAGACAATGCTTATTATTAAGATAAGCAGATTGTAGTCCTTTCGATGAGACTTTGTACAGAGTTGTTTTTTTTAATTCACAGCTATAAGGTAACATTGATTACCAACTTTTCCTTTTAGCTAACTAACATTTGATAGGTGAAAGAAAATCAAGGTTGCATATTTGATGGGTTTTCTAATTATAAAACAAATTGGATGTGTATGAATGCAGATGTGTCCCTCTGTGTGTGTTAGGGTGAGATATAAAGGCTAATCTAGAAATACTAGAAATAGCAAAAGGGCACCTTTGAATGGAAAAAAAATCAATATGTGAGAGCTATAGTGAAGAGACGTGGGGAGTGAATGAGAACATATGCCGTACCATAGAGGAATAGGCCATGTTCTCATGAATCCCCCATGAACCAAGGGCTTCAGAGAAGATGATGCTCTCCTGTCCCTACTGGATAGGTGCACCATATTCAATGAGAGATCGAGATCGGACGCCATCTTGGTTGGTGAAACACAAAGTAAAATGAAGTCCCGGTCAGTTTCACAAAATGGAGTTCTTGTCTCTTGTCCCCCCCCCCCCCCTTGTTGACATTTGTGCAGCGTTGTGTATCGACGTTTTGAAGGAAAATTGTATACCTCAGGTGGATTACAGAAAACACTGAAGTGGATCTCTAAAATATTCTTTTCAACGCTCACACTCAGATGGTCACATAAATACACAAGCGCACACACACCACAACCACAAAGATGTCAAAGATGTCACCTTAACTGCAGTGTTTTGGTTTTTCTTGAAGACAGGAAGAGATCAGAGAGGAACAAATCTCTCACTCGATCGCTCGTCGTCCAACTTATCCCCTTTCATTCTTTCTCATTATCCATTTGAATTAAAGGGGCACTCCACTATTTTCTAACGTCATATTTAATATCTCCATGTGGACACTGGCATGTTGCAGGAAGGACATTAGGAATATCAGGTTAAATAAAGTAGCGAAGTGCCACTTTAAAAAACCCATGTTGGAAAAGCCCGTTTATTTAACATATTATTTCCCCCATGTATGAGATATGCAATATTTGAAGCATACAGATATATATGACACAGGTATAGGTAGAAGACAGGCAAGAGGGTTCAAATATATCGCTATTATGTATTACAGTAAAATGTCAATAGGCTCCAATGAGATTCAATGGTCATTCAATTATGATGTGTTAGAATGTCTGTGTATTCCAAGATGGTAGGATGAGGATGTCTTTTGTTCTTGTCTTTTCCCCCGCCCCCTAAGTTGCATGTTGTTATTCTTTTGTGAAATTTTATTTTAGAGTCATAAAAGTAGATTTGCTTCTTAACCTCCACAGATTCTTGATTCTTCAACATGGTGACTTGTCCTATTTATAGGACGCGTCATCATTCATTTGAATGTCGGACCCTTTTCATCTTCCCATGTTAACCGTTGAACCTTTTCGTGAGTCTCCCAAAGTCTCATTCCCTCCCAAATGTTAATCGATTACGTTACTGATTCGTCGTAGTAGCGGCTGTGTGGGAAACCTAGCAAATGATAACTCTGTTTCAATGCATAATTCCTAGTGATGACTTAATGAAAAGTATACTCTTGCACAGGGGATGTTGTATGTTTTGATTGTGAGGACGAAGGGCAGGTTTGTTAGTGCTGCCTACATGTGTATGTCATTTTGAGAGTAGATTTGTAAGGATAGAATATCACAATTAGAAAATAACACAAACCCAACCCGTGTATTCATGCATATTCATCAGTGTCAGTGTTGAACTCTATATCTGGTGTTCTTCTTCTCTCTCGCTAAACATAGCGGGCTCCAAACTACTCCAGCTATTCAAAAAGCCTTCTTCATTTACCTTCGGCCTTCCTCTTGGTTGTTCTAGCTCAACAAACAGACAGGCCAAGTCAGAGACATAAGCTAAAAGATAATCAAATCAAATAGAAACTTCAGTGTCTCTTAGGACCCTGACGTGTGTGTGTGTGGAAACAAGTGTAAGATCTTTGACAAATATTTGAAATGAGAAACCGTGGGTTTGGCACTTGTAGTTGGCTTCAGATTTAATCACTTGGTCCACACAAATCTAAATGTCATATTGGTTACTTAAAAAAAACAGCAGATTTTTCTTTGCCGGCTTTTTAAAGCCCCTTATCATTCCATGATGCTAACACCATGTTAAAATACAAACTTGACAAGACTACATATGTTCAAACATATTTTGTTCTCAGACATTTCAAAAGATTTGAGGCCAGAAGAGTTTACTAAACTGGCTGTTTAGTAAGCCTTTGAAACAGTATCTGAAATGAACACATCTCTTATCTCTTCACGTCAGATTAGATGCTGTTTAGTCTCACAGAGATATATCAGATGACAGTTTATCTTCTCTTTTATTTTCTCCCCTCTCTTTCCTCTGTTTTTCATGTCCTGCTGTCTTCAGAGCCGTGTCTCACTGTTTAGTGTCTTAAATGATGAACCGTAGCATCACAGTCTTCCTCACACAGCTTCTAACACTAGAGTGTGTTTGACATCTATAAGTATCAAAGAGAAGCGTATGATTCTTAGCAGCAGGTGTGTTTGTCTGCTTGAATGAGTGTGTGTGTTTGTGAATGTTCGTCCCTCTGCCCGAGATATGGCCTACTACACCATTGTAGGAAACGGCTGCAATTGAAGTAAAAAAATAGATGTATGAAAGTCATTGATCCTAGTCACAATCTTTCCTGTGGGTTTCTTGGTATTCAGCAGCAACATGCACATTATCAGCTAGCCTAGCCTAGCCTAGCCTTCATTCAAACACTATTAAGTGCTAACAACACTAGCTTTCTGTGACTGGGTCTCGTCCTCTAAATTTGAAAGGGTTTTTAACATCAATCTATGGTTGCATTGCAAATGGCCCTCTATTCCCTATAACACCCTGAGGTTAAAAGTAGTGCACTATATTGGGAAAAGGGGGCCATTTGGGACAAGACTAACACTTGTACACCTGGGGTTTACCTCCTTGGAGAGAACCAGACTGATCAAAAAGCACACGCACGCACTCACTCACACACGCACGCACGCACATTGACACACACGCACACACACACACACACATACAGACACACACACACACAGCTTGATACGCTGGTACACCTGCGGCTCCCTCCGCCCCCTGGAGAGAACCTGTCTGATCAAAAGACTGCTTACGTGAACAGGCATTTAACCACTAACACACAGCTGTCCACAGCAATCTACAAGCCCTTGATGTACTGTACTCACATTCTATTGAATTAGATGAAGACAGAGAGACAGACAGAGAGACAGACAGAAAGACAGACAGAGCAGCACAAAGGTTACTAGGTGTGTTTGATCAGACTAACACAAGAGAAGGAAGAATAGAAATGAATAGGATGAATGAGAGTGAAAGGATGGTGATAGGTGTGTAGTGTGTATACACACACACACACACACACACCTTCGCTGGCATGGCCCCAGCCTTAGCTTGTTAGATGTTGGCCAGCAGTGGAGAGGGTTGATGTTGAATCGTGTTCTGGGTAAGTATGGACATCTGGGATACACCGAGGGAGGGAGGGAGGGAGGGAGGGAGGGAGGGAGGGAGGGAGGGGGAGAGGGAGGGGGGAGAGGGAGAGGGAGAGAGAGAGAGAGAGAGAGAGAGAGAGAGAGGTGGTCCTTTGAAGTTGTCACCCTCAGGATACACAGGTTCTCTCTTCTCTCACATCTCAGAACAGTTGATATAATGGAATAGATATGCAGTTTAACACTGTGCAAAGTGCCATCACCTCAGAGTAAAGAGAGATAGAGAGAGGGGGGGGGGAGACAGTGCATGTGATGTGTGAATTCATGCTGTCATTGCTGTGTGTGTCACTCACTTATAGGACCCTTCGGTAGCAACGCAGCATATGGAGGTGTCTATTCACCTGCCATTTGAACACAGGCAGTGACAACACCACCCGTGGGGTCCTAATGTGTCAACAGTAATTAAGCATCGTTCAAGCCAACGTCCCCATCTCCCTACACTGTTAGTGCTGCGGCTAACGCTAACCTGTAATCTAGCGTGTCTTGATTGATTTAGCTTGACAAGTAGCGTAGAGGTGATGCGACTTCCGTCTGACAGACAGATTGAGCCGTCACATTGACTTAATTAAACACTAATTAAGATGGTAGGCGCCTGTTATAGACTACACCTGTGCCATCGGTTATAATGGATGGAGTTTAGACGACTTTACACAGTGTGATACAATAGGCTGATTTACAGCTACAGTCTGACTGGTCTTCTCAAACCAATGGGAATATATCACTGATTTCCAAAAACACTTGCAAATATTCCAGTTTGCGCCTTTATGTGATTGTCTTCATATTGTGTTCCGTTGAATGAACCTGGGTGGTTTTTAAATGATCATGTAGAAAAGGTGGGAGGAATCTATTCACATTTCAGAATCCAAAAGCAGTTTTCATAACAAAGTGGGGAAAAGAGAAGTGAATAAAAATGGATCATTATGAACTGTAGAGAATGCATTCATGTGGGAACATAATGTGATTTATTAAATGGTTCAGGTTTTGTTGCAGGGGATTGTGGATTATACGTACATGCACACACACACACTAAGACCAAACTTAAGAGCTTTACTACTTGATAGCATTGTTTACAGAAATAAGAAGATAAGAACTCTCTCAATTTAATTGGAATTCCTCAACCCAAAAAATATTGCAATGCAACACTAGTGGGTTTTACAAACTGGTGGGCTCAGATAGCCAATTAATCACTGAAGCCTCTACATGTGTTTTGTTTTGCTGTCTCGGAGTCTTTGTTTAATGGAGGTGAATGGCAACGAAGAGCCTGTAGATGAAGACATGCAATTACCAGCCTATTTCCTTATCTAGGCTTAGGGTTTATGACCATATAAGGACCATATTCCATCGCCTAAAGTACTGTACATGAATAGTGCAAGGAGTTAATGAGTTGTGTGTTGTGTATGTCTGTATGCTTTTCATTAGCCAAATAGGCAGTCAAAGTGGTATTAGTACAGCCCAATAAGATACTTGATATCCCCTCCCCTATTTCAATTACTGAAACCACAGTGAAGAGAAATATAATGGAAAGCAAATGATTGTCATTATTGATGAGGTTTCCTCTCTCATCTGGTCTGTGTGTGGTGTCAGTGTGTGTCTGATTGAGGTTGAAGGGAGAGGTGCTGTGTGTGTGTGTGTGTGTGTGTGTGTGTGTGTGTGTGTGTGTGTGTGTGTTCAGCCAAGAGGACCAATCATTCCACTCATGTCATTAATTTGAGTCAGTAATGCCCAAAGCATGCAGGATCCCTTACTGGTGAACGATGAACTGAAAACTCCAATAAGTCATGATTGTTCATGTGTCGTTCACCAAAGGGAGAGTAATAAAGCTGCCATTTGTGACTGAGACTTGTAAACGTGTGCTTTAAACAATGTACATTTGTTGATTGCTAGGCATACAAATGAACTGATTTCTTGGTACATTTGAAATGAGGTGTAGTTGTGGTCGCAGCCGGACTAGATTGTGAATGACTCTTGGCGGAATGCTTTGCTTGACTGCCGTGAGGGTGATCAGCACAATATCGTTGGAGAACTGCTGCCCCCCAAACGATTCTGGAGATTGAGTTTGTTGAGCAGAGGCTGTGCAGGTTTTTGGTTCTACAAAGCTGTGTCCATCGTAACATTCAATAATTAATGAATTGCAGTCATTGTTGCATCATGCGATCATTTATCAGTTCTGATGTCTTTGTATTCTCTACAGACAGGTGTGGTGAGCTCATATATGACAGACAGGTGTGGTGAGCTCATATATGACAGA
Source organism: Salmo trutta (assembly GCF_901001165.1). Lineage (NCBI taxonomy): Eukaryota > Metazoa > Chordata > Actinopteri > Salmoniformes > Salmonidae > Salmo > Salmo trutta. The sequence goes on along the minus strand of NC_042970.1, from coordinate 76,517,263 downwards.
CAGGTGTGGTGAGCTCATATATGACAGACAGGTGAGGAGCGCATCATTCCTTTGCTGTAGGACTCATTGAGGCCAGCAGGTCAAACCAACGGCTCAAATGAATGAGTCACTCAGAAATGACTCTCAAGTCAGTAAAAGGAGTTGTTCGAAAAGAACGACTCAAATGAATGAATCACCTAGATATGACTTTCGGGTCAGTAAAAGGAGTTGTTCGAAAAGAACGACTCAAATGAATGAGTCATTCAGAAATGACTCTCGAGTCAGTAAAATTAGTTGTTTAAAAAGAACGACTCAAATGAATGAGTCATTCAGAAATGACTCTCGAGTCAGTAAAATGAGTTGTTTAAAAAGAATGACTCAAATGAATGAGTCACAAACATCTGTAGAATCTGTAGAACAAGTGTCTAGGCTACTGACTGTGAGTGTATTGGTGTTACTGAGGACTCAGAGTGTATTGGTGTGACTGTGCCATAAGCGCCTTGGGTAGGTTGTACTGTCATCTCCAAGAACTTGAGTGGAGAGTGAAGAATGTGTTGACTTGGTAAGTCCTCTGGTATTAGGGACTGGACACATCAATATTTACTCTTCTACCCTGCTTTGACGCCTGCATGGTCAGCAGCATTAGATGCAGTATAGTGGTTGTTCTGGTTTCTACAGTAACACAGGTGTTAAAGGAGATGTGAGTGAAAGAACATACTATTCCTATCCCCTCAACCCTTCACTCCTCCTCCCCATCCTCTCTTCTTCTCCTCTACCCATGTACTCCTCCGTTTCTGTCACTCCTCCTCCCCATCCTCTCTTCTTCTCCTCTACCCATGTACTCCTCTGTTTCTGTCACCCTCCTCCCCATCCTCTCTTCTTCTCCTCTACCCATGTACTCCTCCGTTTCTGTCACTCCTCCTCCCCCATCCTCTTAACGATCTTCCTGAATCCATCTGAACGTGTTTTTCTAAGATAAGTCAATGGCTCATCCACAATTGGATAACTATTTATTTTTGTAGGGGAGAGGAATCAGAGGAAAGAGTCTATAGAGGGAGAGAGAGACGGAGAGAAAGAGTCTATAGAGGGAGAGATAGAGAGAGAAAGAGTCTATAGAGTGAGAGAGAGAGAGACAGAGAGAAAGAGTCTATAGAGGGAGAGAGAGAGAGAGAGAAAGAGTCTATAGAGGGAGAGAGAGAGAGAGAAAGAGTCTATAGAGGGAGAGAGAGAGAGAAAGAGTCTATAGAGTGAGAGAGAGAGACAGAGAGAAAGAGTCTATAGAGGGAGAGAGAGAGAGAGAGAGAAAGAGTCTATAGAGGGAGAGAGAGACAGAGAGAAAGAGTCTGGCCCAGTCGTGTTGGATTGGAAAATCGAATCAAGCCGCTCAGAAGCAATTTCAATTAATCTGTGTTTGTATTGGTGCCACATGCTTTGTCTTGTAGCCAATCCCACTTGGCTTATCAGACACAATTTGTTGTGGATGCACCCTGTCCGCAAACATACTACACCGTTATGGGCTGGCAGCCAAGATGGCACTTCATCGAACACTACTAAATGTTATTCGCTTTTATTGCGATTGACATTTCAGCTGTCCAGGTTGTTGAAGTAGAGTTTCCTATAAGGACTGTACTACATTATACCATTTCCATTTTATTGTCACCATTATCATTACTTACACTCTGAAGGACTGTATGACATCATATTATCTGTTTATCTTGTCAATCACCATGTCCCACACGTTTGCACATTGACCATTGTGTATATATATATATATATAGAGAGAGAGAGAGAGAGAGAGAGAGAGAGAGAGAGAGAGAGAGAGAGAGAGAGAGAGAGAGAGAGAGAGAGAGAGAGAGAGAGAGAGAGAGAGAGAGAGAGAGAGAGAGAGAGAGAGAGAGAGAGAGAGAGAGAGAGAGAGAGAGAGAGAGAGAGAGAGAGAGAGAGAGAGAGAGAGAGAGAGAGAGAGAGAGAGAGAGAGAGAGAGAGAGAGAGAGAGAGAGAGAGAGAGACTCCATGTTCTGTACTGTATGTATGCCTGGTCCAGTGCTGCTATGTTTAGGGAATGATGACATATTGGAGGGTTTATTTGCATAAAGATCTACTGTATAAGGCTAGATATACGATCCATGTGTCTGGTCTTGACGGTGCTTTATTTAAAATGGTGTAAAAGTGTAAGGACAATCTATAGTTTGTGTATTAAGGCAGAGATTATTGAAAGGGCTCCATAATGACTTCATATGCATAACACCTTTTTCAACCAATCACCTCTATCTAACAGCATCAACAAACCTCATGATCAACCTCAGGCATTATTCCTAGATCTGTTTCTATTTTCTCTTCCTGTTTGTCTTCCCACTTCCTCAATCAATCAGTCGAATGTATTTATAAAGCCCTTCTTACATCAGCTGATATCACAAAGTGCTGTACAGAAACCCAGCCTGAAACCCTAAACAGCAAGCAATGCCGATGTAGAAGCACGGTGGCTAGGAAAAACTCCCTAGAAAGGCAGAACGCATTTTGAGGCCACAATGTTGACTCCTCCCCCCGTTAAAAGTTGCTTCCTCTACAGATTATTATAAGGTCCAATCATTGTGAACGTATCAAAACATTGACACAGCCTAATGTATCTGATAATAATATTACTTTGTACAATTGAACAGTAAAAGCAACCTCCGTTTTTTTCATCGCTTCTTTTCGGTTCACCAAACTGAAACTGTGCAATAATGAAGAAATACAAAGATTGAATGATGAACATGTGTAAAATGTATTGTAAATATCAAGCCAGGTGGCAATATAAACATGGTAATTTCCCACTGGAATAGAACAGAAGAGATGTTAGAAAGAAGAGAAAGAAAACTCTAGAACGTTAAACCCATGTTGTCCTTCACAAACCCTTCCTTGGTAGCGTTGCTGCAGTACCTGACTCCGTTGATAAATGTATTGTATGAAAATAAAAATACATTGAAATTGCTTATGAGAAAAGACTATCTCAAGTTTCAATGAGTGTTTATTAGCAGTGTATTTGTCATGTGTATGTGTGTTGCATGCGTACACAGATCACACATTCATTTAAAGCACAGGCACAAATGTCTGAACATATGTTAATGAAATTGTTTCCATGAGTGATTGGACAAGCGGCCTTTTAAAGCAGCAACAGCAGATCCTAGTCAAGACCTAAAGAGACCCAAAGACACGGAAAACACAAGAATCATCCACTGACTGCTATACCATCTGTTACAGCCCGTAAGCTAACTCAGTGAGTCAGACATGGTTCTATTTATACACTATACTGTATATTCTAATTGGCAATGAAAAAGTTTGACTTCTAATTTTAAATAAAAGATAAACGGAAGGGATGGTGATAGTGGGGTGGGGAAGGAATCTATATAGCCTTGCCACATGTTTAATAATGATTGTAAACTGGGTGGGTTGATCCCTGAATGCTGATTGGCTGACAGCCGTGGTAAATCAGACCGTATACCACGTGTATGCCAAAACATGTATTTTTGCTGCTCTAATTACGTTGGTAACCAGTTTATAATAGCAATAAGGCACCTCGGGGGTTTGTGGTGTATGTCCAATATACTAAACCCCCTCGGGCCTTATTGCTTAATTCTGACATTCTCAGAGCGTTACAAGGGGATGGTGATTCTCCTGATGTACAGTGGCTTGTGAAATTATTCACCCCCCTGGCATTTTTCCTATTTTGTTGCCTTACAACCTAGAATTAAAATGGATTTTTGGGGGTTTTGTATCATTTGATTTATACAAAATGCCTACCACTTTGAAGATGCAAAATATGTTTTATTGTGAAACAAACAAGAAATAATACAAAATAACAGAAAACTTGAGCATACATAACTACTCACCCCTCCCCCCCAAAGTCAATACTTTATAGAGCCACCTTTTGCAGCAATTACAGCTGCAAGTATCTTGGGGTATGTCTCTGTAAGCTTGGCACATCTAGCCACTAGGGTTTTTGCCATTCTTCAAGGCAAAACTGCTCCAAAAACATCCCCACAGCATGACACTGCCACCACCATGCTTCACTGTGGGGATGATGTTCTCGGGGTGATGAGAGGTGTTGGGTTTGCGCCAGACATAGCATTTTCCTTGATGGCCAAAAAGCTCAATTTTAGTCTCATCTGACCAGAGTACCTTCTTCCATATGTTTGGGGAGTCTCCCACATGCCTTTTGGCGAACACCAAACATGTTTGTTTACCTTTTTCTTTAAGCAATGGCTTTTTTCTGACTCTTCCGTAAAGCCCAGCTCTGTGGATTGTACGGCTTAAAGTGGCCCTATGGACAGATACTCCAATCTCTGCTGTGGAGCTTTGCAGCTCCTTCAGGGTTATTTTTGGTATTTTTGTTGCCTCTCTGATTAATGCCCTCCTTGCCTGGTCCGTGAGTTTTGGTGGGCGGCCCTCTCTTGGCAGGTTTGTTGTGGTGCCATATTCTTTCCAATATTAAATAATGGATTTAATGGTGCTCCGTGGGATGTTCAAAGTTTCAGATATTTTTTTATAACACAACCCTGATCTGTACTACTCCACAACTCTGTCCACAACCTGTTTGGAGAGCTCCATGGTCTTCATAGTGCCCCTTGCTTAGTGGTGTTGCAGACTCTTGGGCCTTTCAGAACAGGTGTATATATACTGAGATCCTGTGACAGATCATGAGACACTAGGATTGCACACAGGTGAACTTTATTTAACTATTATGTGACTTCTGAAGGTAATTGGTTGCACCAGATCTTATTTAGGGGCTTCATAGCAAAGGGGGTGAATACATACGCACACACCACTTTTCCATTTTTCATTTTGACTATTTTGTGTATGTCCATTCCATGAAATCCAAATAAAATCCACTTAAATTACAGGTTGTAATGCAACAAAATAGGAACAATGCCAAGGGGGGTAAATACTTTCACATGGCACAGTATCTAGAGTCAAACAGAACAGGATGGGAGGAAGACCTATATAGATGATCTTGTTCTGTTATGCACAGTAGAATCAAACCTCTCGAATGTAGAAATCTCTCTTTAAGGAGCTATAATCCACGCGGATGGCTATAGGCCACGAACTTCTCATTTTGATTTTCAATAACGTTCTTCCTGGAAGAAAATACCCCATTCACGCTCTCTCCGCTCCTCACCGACTTTAGGAAAGGTCAAACTTCATTTCATTTTTCTTATCATCATGACACTCGCAGAGTGGTGGCTGCCATTTTGGATTTAAGTTGTCAAAGCCTCAGCCGGGGGTGAGGGAAGTCAAGCCGGTCTCTATGGTAACTAACGTGTGATAGGCTAAGAGAATGTATCTCACACTGACCGTGACTAAATCATGTTCCTCACTGGCACCATATTCCCTATTTAGTGCAGTACTCTCTCTCTCGCGCTCGTTCTCGTTCTCGCTCTCCCTCTCTCTCTCTCTCTCTCTCTCTCTCTCTCTCTCTCCCTCTCCCTCTCTCTCTCTCGCTCTGTCTCCCTCTGTCTCTCTCTCTCGCTCTGTCTCCCTCTCTCTCTCTCTCTCTGTCTCTCTCTCTCTCTGTCTCTCTCTCTCTCTCTCTCACACACACACACACACACACACACACACACACACACCCTACACATTGATGGCATTTGAGAGTCTCTCAGAAACATTACAGTTTTTCTCAATTGCTAAAACACTAAAACCCATTGGCTGAACAAAGTTCTCAGTTGCCTGGACTCATTTAGCTAATTATGCAGTCTGTTGTCAATACCTTAAACCATTTCACATGGTAAAACACAATTTGCAGATCTTACTTAGACTTTTCAGCAAAACTCTAAACACATTCTCATTCTCAAAACACATTCTGCACTCTATTGCACATGTCATCCATACTGGTAAACACAAGTGGCAACAATCAGATACAAATAGAAAACACATGTCATTGACTGAACACAACCACTCAAAATTGATTTAACCTGTTTCAAATGATGCGACACAACCAATATAAGCCAATTCAGAGAGCAAACAGGTTGTTGAAGGTGGGAAGGAGAAAGTCTGAGAATGGATAGAAGAAACAATGTGAGAGGACGAGGACGAGTGCGTATGCAAGGTGGGCGACGAGGAGGAAGAGGAGGAGGGCAAGAAACAGGAAGAGGAGGACGAAGAGGAAGAGGAAGACAAAGAGTAGAAATATCTGATGAAATTCGGGCAACAGTTATAGACCATGTTCTTGTCCATGGACTGACAATGAGGGAAGCAGGACTTAGAGTGCAACCCAATTTGAGCCGATTTTCTGTGTCCACCATAGTAAGGACACTCAGAGAAGAGAACAGGGACAGTATACTACTGTAGTTTTGTAATTGCAAATTTACTGTACTACACTATATGCAGCTGTTTCAATAGACATTTGTAAAGTTAATCACTGTATGTATTGTGCTGCATGAATATGTTTTGTAACTGCACAACTACTTTTTGTATAATTGCAAGGCTGCCACATGCAGGTGGAAGGACAGCTATATTCACTCGGGAGCAAGAGGCTGTTATAGTTGGCATGGTCCTTCAAGATAATGCAATACGACTCAGAGAAATCCAGGAACGAGTGATACAAGTTTCCACCGAGCTGCTCAGGTGAGGGAATGGTTTAACATCAATGGGCAGTTTATGAACTTGTACCTCCCTCCATACTCGCCTTTCCTGAGTTTTTCTCCTCTTGGAGATGGAAAGTGTATGATAGACAACCCTACACCAGAGTAAATCTGCTGCAAGCCATGGATTTAGCCTGTGGTGATATAGGTGAGGAATCATGTCAGGGCTGGATACGGCACACAACAGGCTTCTTCCCCCGTTGCCTCAGGAGGGACAATATTGCTTGTGATGTCGACAAAGTGCTCTGGCCTGACCCAGCCCAAAGACAAGAAGAAGCACATTGATCACATGTTTACTCCTTTGATTTTTGTCCCTTTTAGTATTGTATACTGTAGTACAGTGCATTGTAGGCTGTATACTGTACAATGGACAAATTGTATGGCCCTGAACATTGTGCTTTCCATTTATTAACAGTACTGACTGCTCAATAGATTTTGACTGGTTGCAGGTTCATATCAACAAAGAACAAGAATTACAGTATCACAGAGACAGAGGACAAGTTTGTGAGATGCAGGGTACAGTACTGTAAAAATAGGGGTAAAAGGAGGAGGAAGAACAAAAAACAAAATTGCAAAGAGCAAAGCAGAGTAGTAATTTCTGATCAATTTTGAGCTACTATGATAGAACATGTTTTCGTTCATCAAAAGACAATGAAGGAAAAATATGAATCTTTTTTTCGATTACAAATGTACTTCTCCCTGAGAATTGTATGTTTTGAACAATGTGTTTTCTATTTTTCGGTGTATTGTTTACTGACTGCTTGAGAGTGTATATCATTTTGATCACTTTGTTTATGATTTGAGAGCAGTGTTTGATTTTGAACACAGGTAAAACTGAATGTTTCATTTTGCAAGAGGAGTCAGAGGTTATGTAAATAGTGCTTGAAGATGAGGTTTTGTGTTTAATGTTTTCAGGAAATGAAGCAAGGTTTCAGAAATTGTGTTTTAGCAATTGAGAAAAACTGTAAATACTCACAAGAACGATTAAGATGCAGGGCCTTTAATTTATTGTAATCATGTCCAAGAGTGTAGTATGAATAACATAATGTAATCACTGCCTCTCACACAATCCAGATCAAGTCAATTAAGACTGACTGTTTCATTACCCTGTACTATATTGTAATGGTCTATGTCAACTCTTACTCTACGAGGTCCGGAGCCTGCTGGTTTTCTATTCTACCTGATAATTAATTGTACCCGCCTGGTGTCCCTGGTCTAAATCAGTCCCTGATGGAGAAGAATGAAAAAATTGGTACTGGCTTCGAGGTCCAGAGTTGAATTTGAGGGCTCTTTGACTTTCCTCACCCCCTTCTGAGGCTTTTACAATTTAAATCCAAGATGGCAGCCACCACTCTGCGAGTGTCATGATGATAAGAAAAATGAAATGAAGTTTGACCTCCATGTCATTCCGTTTCATTACTATGTCAGTTAGTGTGTAGCTACAGAGCCTGCAAACTCAATGTATTTCAACGGTATCCTTTGGAGTTAGGGCTATGATATGGTTTAAAGTTCCAGTACATTTGGGTCATAGTGTCTATAGCTTTGTAAATAACTTTGAAGTAAATGTTGACAAGATGAATTTGATCTGTACAAAAAGGTCATCTGTAAAAGGTGTACAGTTGAAGTGGGAAGTTTACATACACTTAGGTTGGAGTCATTAAAACTCATTTTTCAACCACTCCACAAATTTCTTGTTAACAAATTATAGTTTTGGCAAGTTGGTTAGGACATCTACGTTGTGCATGACAAGTAATTTTTCCAACACTTGTTTACAGACACATTTTTTCACTTATAATTCACTGTATCACAATTCCAGTTGGTCAGAAGTTTACATACGCTAAGTTGACTGTGCCTTTAAACAGCTTGGAAAATTCCAGAAAATGATGTCATGACTTTAGAAGCATCTGATAGGCTAATTGACATCATTTGGAGGTGTACATGTGGATGTATTTCAAGGCCTACCTTCAAACTCAGTGCCTCTTTGCTAGACATCATGGGAAAATAAAAACAAATCAGTCAAGACCTCAGAAAAAAAATGGTAGACCTCCACAAGTCTGGTTCATCCTTGGGAGTAATTTCCAAATGTTTGAAGGTACCAGATTCATCTGTACAAACAATAGTACGCAAGTATAAACACCATGGGACCACGCAGCCGTCATACCGCTCAGGAAGAAGACGCGTTCTGTCTTTTGGAGATGAATGTACTTTGGTGCGAAAATTGCAAATCAATCCCAGAACAACAGCAAAGGACCTTGTGAAGATGCTGGAGGAAACAGGTACAAAAGTATCTATATCCACAGTAAAACCAGTCCTATATCAACATAGCCTGAAAGGCTGCTCAGCAAGGAAGAAGCCACTGCTCCAAAACAGCCATAAAAAAGCCAGACTGTGGTTTGCAACTGCACATGGAGACAAAGATTGTACTTTTTGGAGAAATGTCCTCTGGTCTGATGAAACAAAAATTGAACTGTTTGGCCATAATGACCATCGTTATTTTTGGAGGAAAAAGGGGGAGGTTTGCAAGCCGAAGAACACCATCCCAACCGTGAAGCACGGGAGTGTCAGCATCATGACCTCAAGCATACTTCCGAAGTTGTGGCAAAATGGCTTAAGGACAACAAAGTCAAGGTATTGGAGTGGCCATCACAAAGCCCTGACCTCAATCGTATAGAAGATCTGTGGGCAGAACTGAAAAAGCGTGTGCGAGCAAGGAGGCCTACAAACCTGACTCAGTTACACCGGCTCTGTCAGGAGGAATGGGCCAAAATTCACCCAACTTATTGTGGGAAGCTTGTGGAAGGCTACCTGAAACGTTTGACCCAAGTCAAACAATTTAAAGGCAATGATACCAAATACTAATTGAGTGTGTGTAAACTTCTGACCCACTGGGAATGTGATGAAAGAAATAAAAGCTGAAATAAATCATTCTCTCTACTATTATTCTGACATTTCACATTCTTAAAATAAAGTGGTGATCCTAACTGACCTAAGACAGGGAATTGTTACTAGGATTAAATGTCAGGAATTGTGAACAACTGAGTTTAAATGTATTTGGCTAAGGTGTATGTAAACTTCTGACTTCAGCTGTATCTATTTTGTTGATTCAATTCTAGTAGGCCTAAATGAAATAACATGTGGAGGGGTAATAGTATTATAACAGATACGGTATAGGGAGGGAGGAGGGGAGGGGACAATACAACATAACCATCCCCTACTGTCCTCTATCTCACAACTGATTCAATAAAAAACTCTCTCACAATTCTGCAATGAACAGTGTGTTTTGACCTCTGTAGCACAGGCTAACACTTCACTCTTGCCATAAGTATACACATCGTATTTACTGTCCCACACACTGAGTTAATGACACACAAACACACTTAAAGTGTGACAATTGGACCTTTAGTGTGAATGTGTGTGTGCGTGCATGCCTTTGTGTGTTTGATTGTGTGTCTGTGGAACACAGTGTGTTTGTGCGTGCGTGCTTTTATGTGTCTGCCCTCGCGCGCGCGCGTGCGTGTGTGTGTGTGTGTGTGTGCGTGCGTGCGTGCGTGCGTGCGTGCGTACCTGCCTGCCTGCCTGCCTGCCTGCCTGCCTGCTAGATACAGCAGCATCTTCGACTACATTAATTAACGTGGAGTGCCTTTAAAGTAAATTCTGGTCATGGGTGATGAGGTGATGACTCATAATCATATGCGGAGGAAAGGCGACTGATTGGTGTCACTCTCACTGTGGTTCATTGGAGCAGGAGAGATGGGGTCACTATGTGGCAGGTCCCCTCTTGTCTAGTGAGTGTGATTGGTTCAGGAGAGATGGGGTCACTATGTGGCAGGTCCCCTCTTGTCTAGTGAGTGTGATTGGTTCAGGAGAGATGGGGTCAGTATTTGTCAGGTCCACTGAGATGCTGTTAGTCTAACTTAATAATAATGTGGCAACGGTAGATGGATCAGGAAAATGGTGATAGAGACACAGCAGGGTCTCGGGGGAGAGGAGGAGCGAGGGAAAGTCTGCAAAAAGGATTTATTTGAGTTAGTGCTTGTGTGTGAGAGAGACTGAGATAGAGAGAAAGAGAGAGCAGATATGATTTGATAGTTCATGGGTCAACAAGATCTTATAGTTTTCCTTCCAAATTCAACGTATTATGGTGGTTACAGGGTAAAACAGAAACAACTCAAAGGTTTACGTTTATGTATTCATTCTGAGTGCTTAAGGATGGGGCTATGGTTTGGGGAAGGCTTAAAAGAAAACATTAAAAACGACCCACTGCTACCATCAAGTATCAACAGTATTTGCGGCTTGCCAAAGCATTGTAAACTGTGATGGCGCAGTGGTCTAAGAAGCGTGCTCTGGATCCAGCATCATGAGGTTGTATCCAGTGCCGGGCAATTATTTGTCTTCTTTTGTAAGAAGCACAGAGGAAGGCATATATCAATGTTCTCAGAACCTTTTCACACGTCTGAAACTGCCGTCTGTTTCTAGTGATCAGGCTGGATAGGTGGGTGGCTGTGGAGATGCGTGTTGTATATTTGCTCCAGTGGCTCAGTCACGGAGAAAGATAGAGGGAAACCTTTCCAGCAGTCTCCCTGACGTCACACACACACACACACACACACACACACACACAGACACACATGCACACATGCACACATGGAGACACACAACTCACACACACTTGCTCTGGCAGGTTGTTGCACTGGCAGTGACAGCTGCTTCAGCTTGAGCCCAGGCATCAAAACCCAAATGTCAAACTGTTACAAACACACACAAACACAAACACACACAAACACACCATAACAAAACGTTCATGGGTTAGAAGACTGAGAGGCGACAAACAAGCCAATATTAAGAAGACAGGGAGGGAAGTTAGTGTGTGTGTGTGTGTGTGTGTGTGTGTGTGTGTGTGTGTGTGTGTGTGTGTGTGTGTGTGTGTGTGTGTGTGTGTGTGTGTGTGTGTGTGTGTGTGTGTGTGTGTGTGTGTGTGTGTGTGTGTGTGTGTGTGATAAAAAGGAGAGAATGAGGGTAAATGGATAGATGACCAGGGAGAGAGAGATGAGGAATGGAGAGTGATAAAAAGGAGAGAATGAGGGTAAATGGATAGATGACCAGGGAGCACTGTAGCGGTGTTGAAGAATGAGGCTGGTTTTTGCAGCAGTGCTTGTAATGCATTTCCTTAGCTCTGTCTCTCCCTCGTTTAATTTCTCTCTTTATCTCTCCCTCGTTTAATTTCTCTCTCTATCTGCCCCTCCCTTATTCTCTCCCTCATTCCCTAAGCTGTCTTTTTTTCTCATTCTCTACCTCTCTAATAATTTCCTCAGCTCTTTCTCTTTCTCTCTCTCTATATATATATATATATATCTCATTCTCTCTTCCTCTCTATTTGTCTCTCCCACTCGTTTCCTCAGATTTTTTCTCTTTCTATATTCCTCTTTCCCTCCCACATTTAATCAGTTCTTTAATTCTCTCTCTCTCTCTCTCTCTCTCTCTCTCTCTCTCTCTCTCTCTCTCTCTCTCTCTCTCTCTCTCTCTCTCTCTCTCTCTCTCTCTCTCTCTCTCTCTCTCTGTGAATGAGGGCGTTGAGAGAGAAACACCTTGAGCACATCCTGTCAAAGAAGAAGCCGACACCATTAACTTTTCCTTTTCTGTCAGATAAATTAAATATTTTAACAAGGACTGAAATCCAAGAACAGTCTTGACTACAATCCTCAATCTAGTCTAGTTTAAACCTGAACTTCACTTCATTCTTGACACCCTCTCCTTGTCTCATGCTCCGACTTCACCGCTGCTCTTTTGTACGTTCGTTAACTCAGTTCGTTAACTCATCTAGTTAACTTGCCCTGCACCAATGTAAGGATTAACCCATGTCCCACTGACTTTCCATTTCCCTTTGACAGCGCTAGCAAAAAGCCATTTCCCCCTTGTGTTTTCTGTGTAGGAGGTGGATAGACCACATACTGATTTCAGACACTGTTAGATGTTAATACATGTTAATGTGTGACAGACTCTATAGAAGACAACACACCCTTCGTATAACATTCTATTCCGGAATATAATCTGTTACATTGTTCTGTCGTCATGATTCTGACATTCCAACACTTAACTTGTCACAGCCCACAGAGTTACGTGTAGAATCTAAGTAATTGGATCTCTGTGTCACAGCCCTTGCTTTCACGCATGCTAATATATCTTTACATAGATGACAATGACACATAGATGACAATGATACATAGATGACAATGATACATAGATGACAATGACACATAGATGACAATGACACATAGATGACAATGATGGACTGGCTGCATTGAGATGATGAATTGGACCAGATATATATATATATATTATTTCTAATACACATGGTGTTGGTGGAAATGTTTAATGATGACAATTGAAGACGTAGATGGAGAGGTAGTGAGTAGATTACGTGGTCTGCGTACCAAATGGTATCCCTATTCCCTCTATAGTGCACTACTGTTGACCAGAACCCTATGTGCCCTGCACTCTTAGACCAAACGGTGCTATCTAGAACCTAAAAGGGTTATGCGGTTGTCCTCATGGGAGAACCCGTTGAAGCAGCCTTTTGGTTTCAGGTAGAATCCTTTTGGTTCCAGATAGAACCCTTTTGAGTTCCATCTAGTTTTTTTTAAAAAGGGTTCTACATGGAACCCAAATGAGTTCTTTCTGGATCCAAAATGGGTTCTCCAATAGAGAAAGCCGAAGAACCCTTTTGGAACCCTTTTTTCTAAGACTGTGGTCAAAAGTGGTGCGCAGAATAGGAAATAGGGTACCATTTGGAAAGCGGTCTTGGACTAGATCTACATGATCTCTAATACAAACGGTGTGTTAGATAGCATGTCTGGTTACGCTCACCATAATACAACCCTGTTTAATCACATCACTATTGTCACGCCCTGACCATAGTAAGTTGTTATTTTCTATGCTAGAGTAGGTCAGGGCGTGACAGGGGGTGTTTGTCCGTTTTTGTATTTCTATGTTTAGTTTCTAGTTTTGTATTTCTAGGTTGGTTTTTGTTTGGCATGACCTCCAATTAGAGGCAGCCGGTTGTCATTGTCTCTAATTGGAGGTCATATTTAGTTGATGGTTGTCCCACTTGTTTTTTGTGAGTGATTATATTTTGTGAGTAGTGTTTGTTCCTCCTGCGTCACGGTTTGTTGTTTTGTCCTTCAGTTTATTTTTTGTATTGCATTAAGTTTCACAGTTTAATAAATATGTGGAACGAAACAGACACTGCATTTTGGTCCGATCATTCAGACAGCCGTGACAACTATAATAATGCATGGGTTCACAGATGAAGCATGCTAATCCATTTGTAGGCCTAAACACATGCACGCACACACACACACACACACTGTACACCTAGCTACTGCGTAAGCGGTCCATGATCATGGATGAACTTTGCAATGCGTAATGCATTTGCATGGCAACTGATGCAAACAAATATGAATGCTGGATGCTACGTAAATAGAGGAATGTGCAGTGAAGGATTTACTTCAAGACAATAAAGGGTGTGTGTGTGTGTGTGTGTGTGTGTGTGTGTGTGTGTGTGTGTGTGTGTGTGTGTGTGTGTGTGTGTGTGTGTGTGTGTGTGTGTGTGTGTGTGTGTGTGTGTGTGTGTGTGTGTTTGTAACAGTTTGGTCCTATCTGTTGTTGACAACCGTTGATGATGAAGAAGTATTTGTGTCCATACTGACGCCCACTCATCATGAAGAGGGAAGTGTTCTGTGCTTTCTCTCTCTCTCTCTCTCTTTCTCTCTGTCTCTCTCTCTCTTTACCTTGCTCCCTTCTTATCCGTTCATCCGGTTACCTGCTGCGCACTTTGTCCTTCTTCGGTCTCTCTGTCTGTCAAAAACAAACACAGAAATCCAAACATATTTAGAGAGGTCTCTTTTCAAATCTGTCTCAGTGATTGATTGTAAACAAACATTTCTTTCATGATCAAGGTCTTTCAGTATCAAATAGTGAAAATGTTTACTCCAACATTTGATCATTCACTATGACAACCAGAGGATAGTTCTGGAGCCCAAGTGGTTGGTGTCAATCTGTTGTTTCCATGACGTCCTCTATTTCACCTCTTCATCTTTTCTATGTCATTGTTTTGCTCACTCCCTCTGTCATTCTCTTACTTTAAATCTGTCTGTCACACAGTTCAATACAAGTCCATATGTGGTTCATCACCTCTCTCTCTCTCTCTCTCTCCCCCCCCCCCGCCCCCCGCATTCGCCCTGTCGTAGTTGTAATTGTATTTCTCACCTTGTCATCACGGTCTGCCTGGCCTGAAGATCAGAGCTCTGATTGATTATGCACTGTTGGAGTATACACAGACACACACACACTGTCACACACAGACACACAGACACACACTGTCACACACACACAGATGCACACGCGCGTGCACACACACACACACTGATGCACAAGCACACAGGCACACACACACACAGCTGTTGTATGCCTGATCTTCAATAAATTCCTCTTCATCAACCTGTGTGAGTTTGGGTTGTTTCATTCGCCATGTGGCAATGTAGGAGAGGGAGGAGAAGAACGATGGATGGGCACTGAGTCACTGACCTCCATCTCGTCCTGTCATTCTCCTCCGTTACTCATCCTCCGTTCCTCACACAGCTATTCTTCTCACTCTCTGGCTTGCCTGGCATCTGTCCATCCGTATATCGCTCCACTACCCCATCCTCCCATACTGCTTGCTATACACAGGTTGACGTTTATTTTCATGAGTCTTGTCCTGGAGGCAGAACTGAGCGATTTCCACTAAATGGGCCAGCTATAAAGTCAAAATTGGCTATATTTAAAAATGTATTTAAGGTTAGGGTTAGGCATTAGGGTTAGCAGTATAGTTAAGGTTAGGGTTAAGGTTAGGGTTGGGTTTAAAATCAGATGTGATGACTTTGTGGCTGTGCCAGCTAGGGACCTCTCTGCAGAGCTTCCTCCAGAACAAGACGCTAACCTGCTTGCTATAGCCTACAGTCTGACCCAGGGGCAGACTGGGACCAGAAGTCGTCCTGTGCATTTCTAACACACCTGCCCATGTTTTTCCTCAAGGCCCGCATTAGTAGCCAAATAATGATCATTTTGCGCAAAACATTTCCGGCCCTGGCCCATCTATCTAGTCAAACCAAGGACATCAGCAAGAATCCCAGTCCAACACTTTAGGACTACAGAGCCTATCTGACACAGCGCTTCATCTTCTGTCTTTTCTTGTCATGCTTTTATTGCTCCACTGTTTCCCATCGACACAAATGCTGACAGTTGCAATTTGGACAGTCAATTCACCTAAACCAGCCCTCTATGTTAGACTAGGCTACTGATCCTATGCACAGTGTCCATAGGCAGGCAGCGCTGGAGCCTCTGGGTATTTCATAAGGAAGATCAAAGACTCAACATCGTTATGGTTTTTCACTTCAAAAACATCCCCAGCTGTAAGCTGGGAGTTCATTAGCCCATGTAACAATGTCCTTATCTTCTTACATGAAAAGCTTTGAAAAGCTCCAGGCTTTACAAGAAAAGGGGCGTCCCGTCCTTCACACAGCGAACAAACCACCTCAGCACGCGGGCTCTCCTGGCAATCCCTGGCGAATGGCGGGGAAACGGAACCCCCACGAGGGGCCTGTGCTGAAAACGTATGATTGTGTTGTGTTGAAACTGCACTGCGCTGATACGGAGAGGCAAACCCATATTAACGGAATAGAGGAGTCAGTCAATGAAACAAGGCCATTCTGTCGCGCTCCTTCTCTCTCCCCCCCCCTCTATCTATCTATTTCTTTCTCTCGCTCCGCGTGCTTTTCTTAACCACCGAGGCGAGATAGAATAAATGAGCTTCAGGCAATCTACAAATTAGCCGCCGTCCGCCTCAGCCTAGACAGTTTGTGCATTTGAAGTCAGGAACGGCATGGCGCGGTAGAAGGCAGCATTGCTTCCCGCTGTGAGTCACCATCATCATAAGCGACAGCGCGAGATGCTTGACAGAGGGTTCAGGCTGTAATCAATATCATCTCAACCCTCAACGATACTGTGAAGCGCGTGGCACTCGGGATGAATACAGAACGGGGGCTCTCAGTTTGTGTGGTTGTTGTGGGTTAAAGGGGTTCACATGGGTGTGACATGGGCTCATCAGGCATTAGGGGATACATTACAGAACAATTAAACTGTATGCATCATTAAAACCAGTGACGAAATGAATGGCGGGGGTCTGAATAGTGTGTGTGTGTGTGCGTGCGTGCGTGCGTGTGTGTGTATTTAGGCCTACAAATGGATTACCATGCTTCATCCATGAACCCATGCATTATTATAGTGATGTGATTAATTAGGGTGAGCGTAACCAAACATCTAATTTCCCCTCCAACACCATTGTCATTTGTGTGTGTGTGTGTGTGGGGGGGGGGGGGGGGGGGTGTATGTGTGAGAGAGAAGGGGAATTGAATCTATATGAGAAAGAATTGTGATGCTATAACAAAGGAGAGACATGCAGTATGAGGGCTAGATCTTTGTGGGTACACCAGAAGCTATGCGGATGTCTGCCAACGCGGGTTAATGCTCCATCTGAATGAATCGAGGCCTTCGTCAGTGCAACACAGCCTTGTGTGCTGATGGTCTAAAGGCAGCGGCGTTCAGCCCGTCATGCCCAGCAAGCCTCAAAAAACATTTGCATATAAATGACATGCAGTGATGAGAGAGAGAGAGAGGGAGAGAGAGAGAGAGAGAGAGAGAGAGAGAGAGAGAGAGAGAGAGAGAGAGAGAGAGAGAGAGAGAGAGAGGGAGAGAGGGAGGGAGAGAGAGAGAGAGAGAGAGAGAGAGAGAGAGAGAGAGAGAGAGGGAGAGAGAGAGAGAGAGAGAGAGAGAGAGAGAGAGAGAGGGAGAGAGAGAGAGAGAGAGAGAGAGAGAGAGAGAGAGAGAGAGAGAGAGAATCAAATCAGAAACTGTATTGTCTAATGGCCTCGTCAAGGAGAAGTGATCTTGTGTAACTGAAATAAATGACACAGACTAAATAGATGAATAACATTGGTCCCTAACTCACAGATCTGCTGCTCTCTCTCTCTCTTTTTCACTCTCTCTCTCTCTCTCTTTCACTCTCTCTCTCTCTCTCTTACTCGCTCTCTCTCTCAGATACACACACACATGCCAACAAAACACTCCTCCAACATTTTGTCCATAAACTTTTACCCAGATCAATTAGCCTGGCTAACCCCGCGGTGTGATGTGATTCATTAGGATCCCCATTAGCCGACAGCGATAGCGACAGCTCTTACTGGGGTCTGACACGTAATGAAAAAGACATTACAGACGAAAGACTTTACATTTTACATACATCTAAAAACATGAACATGTAGTGTGTGTGTGCATCTATCAGTTCCCCTGACATGTCAGCACATACACACAACTAGTAGGTCACATGGGGGAGAGGCGATGTGCCGCGAGGTGTTGCTTTATTTGTTTTTGAAACCAGGTTTGCTGTTCACTGGCGCAATATGAGATGGAAGGGAGTTCCATGCACTCCTGGCTTTGTATAATACTGTACGTTTCCTTGAAATTGTTTTGGACCTCGGAACTGTGAAAAGACCCCTGGTGGCATGCCGGGTGAGGTAAGTGTGTGTGCCAGTGCCAGTAAGTTGACTATGCAAACAATTTGGAATTTCCAACACATTATTGTTTCTTATAAAAGAAGAAGTGACTCAGTCAGTCTCTCCTCAACTCTTAGCTAAGAGAGACTGGCATGCATAGTATTAATATTATCCCTCTGATTAGGTCCTATGATTGAGTGTAGTCTGGCCCAGGGGTGTGAAGGTGAACGGAAAGGCACTGGAGCGACGAACCGCCCTTGCTGTCTCTGCCTGGCCGGTTCCCCTCTCTCCACTGGGATTCTCTGCCTTTAACCCTATTACAGGGGCTGAGTTACTGGCTTACTGGTCCTCTTCCATGCCGTCCCTAGGAGGGGTGCGTCACTTGAGTGGGTTGAGTCACTGACGTGATCTTCCTGTCCGGGTTGGCGCCCCCCTCGTGGTCGTACCGTGGGGGAGATCTTTGTGGGCTATACTCAGCCTTGTCTCAGGGTAGTAAGTTGGTGGTTTGAAGATATCCCTCTAGTGGTATGGGGGCTGTGCTTTGGCAAAGTGGGTGGGGTTATATCCTGCCTGGTTGGCCCTGTCCAGGGGGTATAGTTGGACAGGGCCACAGTGTCTCCCGACCCCTCCTGTCTCAGCCTCCAGTATTTATGCTGCAATAGTTTCTCGGTTTGTCGGGGGGCTATGGTCAATCTGTTATATCTGGAGTACTTCTCCTGTCTTATCCGGTGTCATGTGTGAATTTAAGTATGCTTCCTCTAATTCTCTCTCTCTCTCTCTTCCTCTCTTTCTCTCTTCCTCTCTTTCTCTCTTCTCTCAGAGGACCTGAGCCCTAGGACCATGCCTCAGGACTACCTCCTTGCTGTCCCCAGTCAATCTGGTCGTGCTGCTGCTCCAGTTTCAACTGTTCTGCCTGCGGCTATGGAACCCTGACCTGTTCACCAGACGTGCTACCTGTCCCAGATCTGCTGTTTTTGACTCTCTCTCTACCGCACCTGCTGTCTCTAATTCTGAATGATCGGCTATGAAAAGCCAACTGACATTTACTCCTGAGGTACTGACCTGTTGCCCCCTCGACAACCACTGTGATTACTATTATTTGACCCTGCTGGTCATCTATGAATGTTTGAACATCTAGAAGAGGACTGGCCACCCCTCATAGCCTCATAGTCTGGTTCCTCTCTAGGTTTCTTCCTAGGTTCCTGCCTTTCTAGGGAGTTTTTCCTAGCCACCGCGCTTCTACATATGCATTGCTTGCTGTTTGGAATGTGGTGCCAAAAAAGCAGAGCATCTCTTTATTAAGGACAGAGCTCTCTCCATCTTTACAACCATTGAATTTATATGTTTTGACCATGACAGTTTACAATCAGGTAACACCAAGTAATTTAGTCTCCTCAACTTGTTCAACAGCCACACCATTCATTACCAGATTCAGCTGAGGTCTAGAACTTAGGGAAGGATTTGTACCAAATACAATGCTCTTAGTTTTAGAGATGTTCAGGACCAGTTTATTACTGGCCACCCATTCCAAAACTGTAAGAAGAATCGTTAAGGGTCTGAATCTAAAATCTAAATTCCATTCTACATTCCAGCGGGCGGCAGCGGCTCGAAGATAAAACGCTAGCCTATACTCAGTCCCGTTTTTGACAAATTAGCTTTCAGTAACGGGCCGTGGTGAACATTAGCGTTTGCTGTCACCGTGGAAATCCGGTGTGGTAGAACAAAGTCACGTCAAGCCCGGTTTGCTCATCTAGCCGTTAAATAACACCCATTTGTCTCACTTATTGCCATGACGCTTCCTGCTCAACGATAACAAATGTTGCACAACAAATACATTTTTTTTCACTACAGCACTTAAATAACCATTACTTACTCCAGTGGCTCTGTATAGATACAAAAAAAAACTTTGTAGCGTATTTTGCTGTAATGTGCTTTGGCGCATGGGGCAGATTGAACAAAAGCAATAGGCTAGATTCAATTCTTTACTTTCAATACCAATAAAGGAATAAGGTTGTAGGCCCCATGTCTAATATAATTTATTTTTTACGTCTTATAATATAGACAATATTATGACTGTCCCTCACATACAGTTGTGCATGAACATACATTGGGATTGGTGGGGGCTATGTGAGCCATGGCTCTGGGCCTGCAGTGTTGGGGAGAAGTCAACTACATGCAGATCAACTAGTAAGTACATTTTGTAATAGCTTGGTGGTAGTTGAACTAAATTCAAATCTAAGTAGTGTTTTCAGTAGTTAATTAAGCAATATACCACTGCTAAGAGCTGTTCTTACCCACGACACAAGGCCGATATTGGCCATATACCACAAACCCCCGAGGTTCAAAAATAAAATAAATATGAAACATTTTCACCCCCCCCCCCCAAATAGCCTACGCTCCTGTAATAGTCTATACTTAATACGAAACAGCGACTTAAAAGGACAACACATCCACAGACACACTGAACATGATTTGGTTTCCTTGGAGCGCTGAGCTATGCGCTGACTTCTCCTTGCTGGTGGACTGCTACCATCTAGCGGTGGAATGTGGCACTACAACCTTTACAGAACAGTCATTTTCTTATCTGATTGAGTACCCTACAATTATGCGGAACAGCAAGTCTGAACAAACCGGCAGTTCACTTCCGAGTGTAGGTTAGGCTCCCTCCCCTCACACACACCCTCTCGGAAAGGTGTCGGAGAGAGAGAGGCTCAACCAACAACAAGTTGTGACAAATCCTTTTTATCAAGGACAAGGGAGTTCGCACAAAACTCAAGTTGGGCGGTGAGAACCATGCAAGTGTTTCACTGAATGGACCGAACGGAAGAATCGGTTTGAGTGGAAGTTTCGTTTTCCTTCTTCTTTCAGTTGAGTGTGGCATACCTCATCCTCTCGTGTCTAGGCTACCGCCTGCGTGTGTAGGCAGCCGAGGACCCACCCGAAGACACACTTTTATGCTGTGATTTGTCGGTTGTCTTCTCGTTTCAGGACTGTTTTAAAGGATTGGAAATGCCTGGGAACGAGAGAGTTTCTCGTCTCTTGAAAGAGATCATTCAAAAGCCAGGGAACGACGCGTGCGCAGACTGTGGCGCGCCTGGTAAATAGAAATGTGCTACTGATGTTCTAGCTTTGCTGCAAAGAACCTTCTAGCCTAGACAGTGTAGATGAGAGAGGGTGGGAGTTGGCATGCAACAGGCGCTGACATGTACAGGTGGAAAAATACCTTTAGCCTATTTTAGGCCTATTTGAGTTGCTCTGGGAAATGTAGGAGCAGAATAGGCCTAGTTGCATTTTAAATCGACTTTTCATTTGTAACCTAACGGTGAACGGTGCAAAAAGTAAGCATATTGTTTCCAAAAGTATGTATTTCTGTGGGCTTCAGTCTGCAACCTGGTCTCAGAGCATTTCATATTATTCTGTACTAAAATCCGAAACACCATTTAGTATGATATGTTATGTTTCGTATTCATTTGTGGATGTCCGTCTCCATTTCGTATGATATGTTACGAATTGCAATTTGTACAATATCTTCTGAAATGCAATTCGTACAATATTTTACGAATTTGCTAAACTTATGACATGTTACGAATTCCAATTTGTTGTGGCTAATGTTAGCTAGGTGTATTTGTTAGGGGTTAAGGTTAGGAGCTGAACAGGTGTTGTGCCGAAAATCCCCCCCTGCCAGACCCCCCCTTCTAATTTCCTTCATTTTGTGGCTAGAGTCAAATACTTTCAGTGGCACACATCAGAGTCAAATACTTTCTATAGAACAAACTTCACGTCAGGATAGGCAACCGAAATGAATAATTCATGTATGTGTGTTATATTAATCAGAGGAGGGAGTAGATGCCGCCCCGGGTGCAGGCGGGTGCTGAGGGGGGGGGGGGGGGGGGGGGGGGGTCTCCCAGGGCACCATACAAGCTAGAACGGCCCCATACACTTGAAACAAATATCCAAACCGAAAACTGCAGACAAAAATGCTTTCCGCTACTAAGATCAGTGAAATGTAGGCTAAACTGACAATGTAGTGAAGAGCAGAAATCTCAACTAGCAAGTCGCAATAATGAAGAACGGGAAGGGGGGGAGAATTCTGGCAGGGGGGAGATTTTCGGCACAACACCGGCCCTATGCATGGAGATTGGCGAGGGTGGCATTTTCTGAGCTAAACTGACCAAGACCCACCTCCAACAACACATAAGACCTCACTTAATTCTGCCCCAAAACAATGACATATTTCAACCAATGGCATAATTATGGGCTTTTTAGGTGAGCGCGGATGCCTATCTGTGATAAGCAGTGCCCACTTTGTCAAAGGCAGGGAGGCAAGATATTTATGTATAGATTTGTATAGGGGTAAACATACTATATACAGGGTCAGTACCATATTATAATGTACAGGGATACTGGATCTATAGAGGTAGATATGTATAGGGGCAAACATACTATATACAGGGTCAGTTCCATATTATAATGTACAGGGATACTGGATCTATAGAGGTAGATATGTATAGGGGTAAACATACTATATACAGGGTCAGTTCCAGTACCATATTATAATGTACAGGGATACTGGATCTATAGAGGTAGATATGTATAGGGGTAAACATACTATATACAGGGTCAGTACCATATTATAATGTACAGGGATACTGGATCTATAGAGGTAGATATGTATAGGGGTAAACATACTATATACAGGGTTAGTTCCAGTACCATATTATAATGTACAGGGATACTGGATCTATAGAGGTAGATATGTATAGGGGTAAACATACTATATACAGGGTCAGTTCCAGTACCATATTATAATGTACAGGGATACTGGATCTATAGAGGTAGATATGTATATGGGTAAACATACTATATACAGGGTCAGTACCATATAATAATGTACAGGGATACTGGATCTATAGAGGTAGATATGTATAGGGGTAAACATACTATATACAGGGTCAGTTCCAGTACCATATTATAATGTACAGGGATACTGGATCTATAGAGGTAGATATGTATAGGGTTAAACATACTATATACAGGGTCAGTACCATATTATAATGTACAGGGATACTGGATCTATAGAGGTAGATATGTATAGGGGTAAACATACTATATACAGGGTCAGTACCATATTATAATGTACATGGATACTGGATCTATAGAGGTAGATATGTATAGGGGTAAACATACTATATACAGGGTCAGTACCATATTATAATGTACAGGGATACTGGATCTATAGAGGTAGATATGTATAGGAGTAAACATACTATATACAGGGTCAGTTCCAGTACCATATTATAATGTACAGGGATACTGGATCTATAGAGGTAGATATGTATAGGGGTAAACATACTATATACAGGGTCAGTACCATATTATAATGTACAGGGATACTGGATCTATAGAGGTAGATATGTATAGGAGTAAACATACTATATACAGGGTCAGTTCCAGTACCATATTATAATGTACAGGGATACTGGATCTATAGAGGTAGATATGTATAGGGGTAAACATACTATATACAGGGTCAGTACCATATTATAATGTACAGGGATACTGGATCTATAGAGGTAGATATGTATAGGAGTAAACATACTATATACAGGGTCAGTTCCAGTACCATATTATAATGTACAGGGATACTGGATCTATAGAGGTAGATATGTATAGGAGTAAACATACTATATACAGGGTCAGTTCCAGTACCATATTATAATGTACAGGGATACTGGATCTATAGAGGTAGATATGTATAGGGGTAAACATACTATATACAGGGTCAGTTCCAGTACCATATTATAATGTACAGGGATACTGGATCTATAGAGGTAGATATGTATGGGGGTAAACATACTATATACAGGGTCAGTACCAGTACCATATTATAATGTACAGGGATACTGGATCTATAGAGGTAGATATGTATTGGGGTAAACATACTATATACAGGGTCAGTTCCATATTATAATGTACAGGGATACTGGATCTATAGAGGTAGATATGTATGGGGGTAAACATACTATATACAGGGTCAGTACCATATTATAATGTACAGGGATACTGGATCTATAGAGGTAGATATGTATAGGGGTAAACATACTATATACAGGGTCAGTTCCAGTACCATATTATAATGTACAGGGATACTGGATCTATAGAGGTAGATATGTATAGGGGTAAACATACTATATACAGGGTCAGTTCCAGTACCATATTATAATGTACAGGGATACTGGATCTATAGAGGTAGATATGTATAGGGTTAAACATACTATATACAGGGTCAGTACCATATTATAATGTACAGGGATACTGGATCTATAGAGGTAGATATGTATAGGGGTAAACATACTATATACAGGGTCAGTACCATATAATAATGTACAGGGATACTGGATCTATATAGGTAGATATGTATAGGGGTAAACATACTATATACAGGGTCAGTACCAGTACCATATTATAATGTACAGGGATACTGGATCTATAGAGGTAGATATGTATAGGGGTAAACATACTATATACAGGGTCAGTTCCAGTACCATATTATAATGTACAGGGATACTGGATCTATAGAGGTAGATATGTATAGGGGTAAACATACTATATACAGGGTCAGTACCATATTATAATGTACAGGGATACTGGATCTATAGAGGTAGATATGTATAGGAGTAAACATACTATATACAGGGTCAGTTCCAGTACCATATTATAATGTACAGGGATACTGGATCTATAGAGGTAGATATGTATAGGGGTAAACATACTATATACAGGGTCAGTTCCATATTATAATGTACAGGGATACTGGATCTATATAGGTAGATATGTATAGGGGTAAACATACTATATACAGGGTCAGTACCAGTACCATATTATAATGTACAGGGATACTGGATCTATAGAGGTAGATATGTATAGGGGTAAACATACTATATACAGGGTCAGTTCCAGTACCATATTATAATGTACAGGGATACTGGATCTATAGAGGTAGATATGTATAGGGGTAAACATACTATATACAGGGTCAGTTCCATATTATAATGTACAGGGATACTGGATCTATAGAGGTAGATATGTATAGGGGTAAACATACTATATACAGGGTCAGTACCATATTATAATGTACAGGGATACTGGATCTATAGAGGTAGATATGTATAGGAGTAAACATACTATATACAGGGTCAGTACCAGTACCATATTATAATGTACAGGGATACTGGATCTATAGAGGTAGATATGTATAGGGGCAAACATACTATATACAGGGTCAGTACCATATTATAATGTACAGGGATACTGGATCTATAGAGGTAGATATGTATAGGGGTAAACATACTATATACAGGGTCAGTTCCATATTATAATGTACAGGGATACTGGATCTATAGAGGTAGATATGTATAGGGGTAAACATACTATATACAGGGTCAGTACCATATTATAATGTACAGGGATACTGGATCTATAGAGGTAGGTATGTATAGGGGTAAACATACTATATACAGGGTCAGTACCATATTATAATGTACAGGGATACTGGATCTATAGAGGTAGATATGTATAGGGGTAAACATACTATATACAGGGTCAGTTCCAGTACCATATTATAATGTACAGGGATACTGGATCTATAGAGGTAGATATGTATAGGGGTAAACATACTATATACAGGGTCAGTACCAGTACCATATTATAATGTACAGGGATACTGGATCTATAGAGGTAGATATGTATAGGGGTAAACATACTATATACAGGGTCAGTACCATATTATAATGTACAGGGATACTGGATCTATAGAGGTAGATATGTATAGGGGTAAACATACTATATACAGGGTCAGTTCCAGTACCATATTATAATGTACAGGGATACTGGATCTATAGAGGTAGATATGTATAGGGGTAAACATACTATATACAGGGTCAGTTCCAGTACCATATTATAATGTACAGGGATACTGGATCTATAGAGGTAGATATGTATAGGGTTAAACATACTATATACAGGGTCAGTACCATATTATAATGTACAGGGATACTGGATCTATAGAGGTAGATATGTATAGGGGTAAACATACTATATACAGGGTCAGTACCATATAATAATGTACAGGGATACTGGATCTATATAGGTAGATATGTATAGGGGTAAACATACTATATACAGGGTCAGTACCATATTATAATGTACAGGGATACTGGATCTATATAGGTAGATATGTATAGGGGTAAACATACTATATACAGGGTCAGTTCCAGTACCATATTATAATGTACAGGGATACTGGATCTATAGAGGTAGATATGTATAGGGGTAAACATACTATATACAGGGTCAGTTCCAGTACCATATTATAATGTACAGGGATACTGGATCTATAGAGGTAGATATGTATAGGGGTAAACATACTATATACAGGGTCAGTTCCAGTACCATATTATAATGTACAGGGACACTGGATCTATAGAGGTAGATATGTATAGGGGTAAACATACTATATACAGGGTCAGTTCCATATTATAATGTACAGGGATACTGGATCTATAGAGGTAGATATGTATAGGGGTAAACATACTATATACAGGGTCAGTTCCATATTATAATGTACAGGGATACTGGATCTATAGAGGTAGATATGTATAGGGGTAAACATACTATATACAGGGTCAGTTCCAGTACCATATTATAATGTACAGGGACACTGGATCTATAGAGGTAGATATGTATAGGGGTAAACATACTATATACAGGGTCAGTACCATATAATAATGTACAGGGATACTGGATCTATAGAGGTAGATATGTATAGGGGTAAACATACTATATACAGGGTCAGTACCATATTATAATGTACAGGGATACTGGATCTATAGAGGTAGATATGTATAGGGGTAAACATACTATATACAGGGTCAGTACCATATAATAATGTACAGGGATACTGGATCTATAGAGGTAGATATGTATAGGGGTAAACATACTATATACAGGGTCAGTTCCATATAATAATGTACAGGGATACTGGATCTATAGAGGTAGATATGTATAGGGGTAAACATACTATATACAGGGTCAGTACCATATTATAATGTACAGGGATACTGGATCTATAGAGGTAGATATGTATAGGGGCAAACATACTATATACAGGGTCAGTTCCAGTACCATATTATAATGTACAGGGACACTGGATCTATAGAGGTAGATATGTATAGGGGTAAACATACTATATACAGGGTCAGTTCCAGTACCATATTATAATGTACAGGGATACTGGATCTATAGAGGTAGATATGTATAGGGGTAAACATACTATATACAGGGTCAGTACCATATTATAATGTACAGGGATACTGGATCTATAGAGGTAGATATGTATAGGGGTAAACATACTATATACAGCGTCAGTACCATATTATAATGTACAGGGATACTGGATCTATAGAGGTAGATATGTATAGGGGTAAACATACTATATACAGGGTCAGTACCATATTATAATGTACAGGGATCTATAGAGGTTGGTATGTATAGGGGTAAGGTGACTAGGCATCAGATATATAATAAACATAGTAGCAGCAGCATATGTAATGATTGTATCCGAGTGGGTGTGTGTAGTCTATAAATGTGTGTATATGTTATGTGTGTGTGAGTAAATGATGGAGTCAGTGTATTTGTATTTATTATGGATCCCCATTAGCTGACAAAGCAGCAGCTACTCTTCCTGGGGTCCAGCAAAATTAAGTCAGTTTATACAATTTTAAAACATTACAATACATTCACAGATTTCACAACACACTGTGTGCCTTCACGCCCCTGTTCCACCACTACCACATATCTACAGTACTAAATCCATGTGTGTGTATAGTGTGTATGTTATCGTGTGTTTTTATGCATGTGTCTGTGCCAATGCTTGTGTCTCTTCACAGTCCCTTCTGTTCCATAACGTGTATTTTTATCTGTTTTACTGCTTGCATCTGTTACCTGATGTGGAATAGAGTTCCATGCAGTCATGGCTCTATGTAGTACTGTGTGCCTCCTATAGTCTGTTGGGGACTGTGAAGAGACCTCCGGTGGCATGTCTTGTGGGGTATGCATGGGTGTCCAAGCTGTGTGCCAGTACAGACAGACAAGCTCCGTACATTCAGCTTGTCAATACCTCTCATAAATACAAGTAGTGATAAAGTCAATCTTTCCCTCACTTTCAGCCAGGAGAGATTGACATGCATATTATTCATATTAGCTCTCTGTGTTAGAGGTCGACCGATTAATCGGAATGGTCAATTAATTAGGGCTGATTTCAAGTTTTCATAACAATCGGTAATTGGCATTTTTGGACACAGATTATGGCCAATTACATTGCACTCCACGAGGAGACTACGTGGCAGGCCGACTACCTGTTACGCGAGTGCAGCAAGGAGCCAAGGTAACTAGCAAGGTAAGGTGCTAGCTAGCATTAAACTTATCTTATAAAAAAAACAATCAATCTTAACATAATCACTAGTTAATTACACATGGTTGATGATATTACTAGTTTATCTAGCTTGTTCTGCGTTGCATATAATCGATGCGGTGCCTGTTCATTTATCATCGAATCACAGCCTACTTCGCCAAATGGGTGATGATTTAACAAGCACATTCGCGAAAAAGCACTGTCTTTGCACCAATGTACCTAACCATAAACATCAATGCCTTTCTTAAAATCAATACACAAGTATATATTTTTAAACCTGCATGTTTAGTTAATATTGCCTGCTAACATGAATTTCTTTTAACAAGGGAAGTTGTGTCACTTCTCTTGCGTTCTGTGCAAGCAGAGTCAGGGTATATGCAGCAGTTTGGGCCGCCTGGCTCGTTGCGAACTGTGTGAAGACCATTTATTCCTAACAAAGACCATAATTAATTTGCCAGAATTGTACATAATTATGATATAACATTGAAGGTTGTGCAATGTAACAGGAATATTTAGACTTAGGGATGCCACCTGTTAGATAAAATACGGAACGGTTCCTTATTTCACTGAAATAATAAACATTTTGTTTTCAAAATGATAGTTTCCGGATTTGACCATATTAATGACCTAAGGCTCGTATTTCTGTGTGTTTATTATATTATAATTAAGTCTATGATTTGATAGAGCAGTCTGACTGAGCGGTGGTAGGCAGCAGCAGGCTCGTAAGCATTCATTCAAACAGCACTTTCCTGCGTTTGCCAGCAACTCTTCGCTGGGCTTCAAGCATTGCGCTGTTTATGACTTCAAGCCTATCAACTCCCGAGATTAGGCAGGCAATACTATAGTGCCTATAAGAACATCCAATAGTCAAAGGTATATGAAATACAGATGGTATAGAGAGAAATAGTCCTATAATTCCTATAATAACTCCAACCTAAAACTTCTTACCTGGGAATATTGAAGACTCATGTTAAAAGGAACCACCAGCTTTCAGATGTTCTCATGTTCTGAGCAAGGAACTTAAATGTTAGCTTTTTCACATGGTAAATATTGCACTTTTTCTTTCTTCTCCAATACTTTGTTTTTGCATAATTTAAACCAAATTGAACATGTTTCATTGTTTATTTGAGCCTAAATTGATCTTATTGATGTATTATATTAAGTTAAAATAAAAGTGTTCATTCAGTATTGTTGTAATTGTCATTATTACAAATATATATATAGAAATCGGCCGATTAATCGGTATCGGCTTTTTTTGGTCCTCCAATAATCGGTATCGGCGTTGAAAAATCATAATCAGTCGACCTCTACTCTGTGTACATCCAAGGGCCAGCCGTGCTGCCCTGTTCTGAGCCAATTGCAATTTTCCTAAGTCCTTTTTTGTGGCACCTGACCACACGACTGAACAGAAGTCCAGGTGCGACAAAACTATAGTCTGTAGGACCTGTCTTGTTGATAGTGTTGTTAAGAAGGCAGAGCAGCGCTTTATTACAGACAGACTTCTACCCATCTTAGCTACTGTTGTATCAACATGTTTTAACCATGACAGTTTACAATCCAGGGTTACTCCAAGCAGTTTAGTCACCTCCACTTCCACATGATTTATTATATGATTTAGTTGAGGTCTAGGGTTTAGTGAGTGATTTGTCCCACGTACAAAGCTTTTAGTTTTTAAAATATTTAGGACTAACTTATTCCCTGCCTCCCATTCTGAAACTAACTGCAGCTCTTCATTAAGTGTTGCAGTGATTTGACTCTCTGTAGTAGCTGACATGTATAGTGTTGATTCATCCACATACATAGACACACTGGCTTTACTCAGGGCCAGTGGCATGTCCTTAGTAAAGGTTGTGTGTGTTGGAGTGTCAGTGTGTGTCGTGTGTAGGGCCCTGTGAGGGTGCTTACAGACAGTACAACAATAAGAACAAAAGACAAAGGACAACATAGTCTGTGTCGCCATTTTGTTAGCTGTTTGGCAGTCTTATGGCATGAGGACAGAAGCATGCTGGGCAGACGCTGGATACTGCAGTAGTCCCTGGACAAGACAGGCACTGACTACACTCACACGTTAATACTCGTGAAGTCACTCATAAAATGTCATTTATGTATGGGGAAGAGGCCAGTTTAGTACCTACAGGTCCCAATACACGGGGCAATAACATGCATTTTTAAGTAGCATTCAAATCTTTTTGGATTTGATTCCCCCACAGTCTGAAATGCGTGCTGGTTATTAAGGCACATCTAGATGTGAAACAGGCCTACTCAGCGCTCCAGATATCATCATGTGATTATCACAATGAAACAAAGTAGGATATGAAAGGGAACAGCAGAAAGACATTGTGTAGGTTAACACTACTGTAGGCTACCGGATCATTTCCAACAGAACAGACCTATAGGTCAAGGCCTACCGCAATGTAGACCAACACAGTGTTTCTGTGGCCTACGCTGACTTTGTCTGTGGGGATGAAACGGTGTAGTAGGTTAAGATACACACACACACCCCGTGGGTTGGTAGCTGGCCCTGCACCAGGCTGTGTCAGGTAGATAAGATAGGTGTGGTCAAGCTAAAGTAAACACAGGTATGAGCCAATCGAGGGAGATGGGAGACATTCAGTAGAAAGGAAGGTTTCTTTTCCCCTGACTGCCTTCATATCTGCTCTGAAGGTATGTGGACCAGCACTTTGTACTGAGTTGTAGTGTGGTATGTTGTTGTCCATCCGATACACCTTATCATTGGATCTTTACAGAGAATCTGCTCCTTGCTCAAGAGCACAAAGGTCAAAGCAAGCATTCCAATGTTTTCTATGTGAAATGTCGATTTTTCTAAAGGTATTCCATTTGATCTATTACCACAAACTCCCAATGAAACCACATACCTCTCTCTGTTGTTCTCTGATCTTCCTCTTCCTCTCTCTCTCTCTCTCTCTCTCCATCCCTCCATCAGATCCTAGTTGGGGCTCCTGTTCCTTAGGAGTGTTCATCTGTGTTCAGTGTTCCGGGATCCACAGGAATATTCCCGACATCGGAATGAAGGTCAAATCCCTCGGCCTCTCCCGCTGGGAAGACCAGGAAGTAACGGTGAGCTGCTCACCAAAATCCCCCAAAACAGAATATTCGCAAACATACATTTCTTCAAATCCAATCGGCTCTGGGTTCAGTACTATTTTAAATCATTTCAAATGCTTTATCTGTGCTTGATTGAGCTTGCCTGGCTTAACAGACCGATAGAGTAGTCCCAAAATGGCAAACCCCGCCCATCTGTCACTCCAGGCAGACTAGAGCCGACGCTCAAAGCACTTGAAAGATTGTAAATAGTATTTGAACCCAGGTGTGAATCCATGACTCTACATAGTCATTTATGACTGAGTCATAACTCAGTGATGAACTTGATATGAATATGAAATGATTTCAGACAGGCTTTGTTCCATCCATCCTCTGTCTGAAGAATAGGACATTATCCTGTAGAAAATGAATGGTTATGCTGCGTATATCACATTCAAAACAATCCACTCCAACGCTGGAAGGAATTGTCTGTGTCTAGCTAATACATGGTATGACACATGCAATCATGACTCATCCACCCGTTTGTTCTGTCTCTCTCAACTTCTCTCTTCTTTGCGTGTGGGTGGGTGTGTGTGTGTGTGTGTGTGTGTGTGTGTGTGTGTTACAGTTCATGGCGGAGAATGGGAATGAATTGATGAAGCAGAAATATGAGGCGGTTGTTCCTGTCTACTACTACAAACCTACCCACAAAGACTGCCAGTAAGTGTGTCTGTGCGTGTGTGTGTGTGTGTGTGTGTGTGTGTGTGTGTGTGTGGTGACCATGGCAACGTGACCATTGTAATAATGACATTGTGATGAGGGGGATATTTTTGGGGACTCATGGCAAAGAGGCGCTGGCTAAGGCAGGATACTGAAAGGAACACACACACACACACACACACACACACACACACACACACACACACACACACACACACACACACACACTGTCTATTCTCTATCATGATCAATCCATTAGAAAGACATTAGGATGACGTTGATTTCCTGTTTAATGTGTAGGAGGAGGAATCATTGAGTTTCAGTCATGTGTTTTAGACTAGTTATAGGATATGTTTCCTTGTTCATTATTCTCTCTCTCTCTCTCTCTCTCTCTCTCTCTCTCTCTCTCTCTGTCTCTCTCTCTCTCTCTCTCTCTCTCTCTCTCTCTCTCTCTCTGTCTCTCTCTCTCTCTCTCTCTCTCTCTCTCTCTCTCTCTCTGTCTCTGTCTCTCTCTGTCTCTCTCTCTCTCTGTCTCTGTCTCTCTCTGTCTCTCTCTCTCTCTGTCTCTCTGTCTCTCTCTCTGTCTCTCTCTCTGTCTCTCTCTCTGTCTCTGTCTCTCTCTCTCTCTCTCAATTCAATTTAAGGGCTTTATTGTCATGGGAAACAAATGTTTACATTGCCAAAGCAAGTGAAATAGATAATAAATAAAAGTGAAATAAACCATAAAAAATGTACAGTAAACATTACACTCACAAAAGTTCCAAAATAAGGACATTTCAAATGTCATATTATGTGTATATACAGTGTTGTAACGATGTGCAAATAGTTAAAGTACAAAGGGGAAAATAAATAAGCATAAATATGGGTTGTATTTACAATGGTGTTTGTTCTTCACTGGTTGACCTTTTCTTGTGGCAACAGGTCGCAAATCTTGCTGCTGTGATGGCAAACTGTGGTATTTAACCCAGTAGATATGGGAGTTTATCAAAATTGGATTTGTTTTCACATTTTTGTGGATCTGTGTAATCTGAGGGAAACATGTGTCTCTAATATGGTCATACATTGGGCAGGAGGTTAGGAAGTGCAGCTCAGTTTCCACCTCATTTTGTGGGCAGTGTGCACATAGCCTGTCTTCTCTTGAGAGCCATGTCTGCCTACGGCAGAATATTTTTGCAGAATTCTGCATGCAGAATCTCAATTTGGTGATTGTCCCATTTTGTGAATTCTTAGTTGGTGAGAGGACCCCAGACCAGACTTCACAACCATAAAGGCAATGGGTTCTATAACTGATTCAAGTATTTTTTAGCCAGATCCTAATTGGTATGTCAAATTCTATGTTCCTTTTGATGGCATAGAAGCCCTTCTTGCCTTGTCTCTCAGATCGTTCACAGCTTTGTGGAAGTTACCTGTGGTGCTGATGTTTAGGCCAAGGTATGGATAGATTTTTGTGTGCTCTAGGGCAACGGTGTCTGAATCATTCCTGCGCCTGTCTCCCGACTCATTCATACCAGCGTGACAGAAATAGTGAGATAACAACCGTCTCAGGTGTCAGTGTGTTTTGTGTTTTGGCCCCTTTCACCAGGGTTTTAGACAGAAATCATTCTCTGCTGTTATGTGGCAGGTAATCTTGGGACTATCATGAATCCTTATGTCGTGTTTTAATGAGTGTCAGAGATACCTGGTGTTTTCTGCGTGTTTGATGGTTTGTTTGAATGCATGTCGTCGGTTGTTGACTGTCAAGTGTTTATCTCACGCTGGGACCGATGGCTCGTCTCGTCAGTTTCGTCTCACTGTCGTCTCGTTTGCGTCTCGTAATCAGCAACGCTAATCCTTTCATCAGCTCTCTGGGCTTCCCAGCTGTCATCAGACAGCAGCATGGACACACACCCACACAAGCACACACACACACACACACACGCATAAACGCACACACATCCCATCTGGTTATTATGTAGTCTGTCTGATTGCTGTACTTGACATGGAAGGTTGTGTCTGAAGAGATGGAGGGAGGGAGGGGAGAGTGCTTCTCTTTGTCTCTGAAGCTGTACACTGATCCCAGCTCTGTTAATGAACACTTCACATTTTCCTGTTCGCTGACTCTGAGCCTCGTGAGGTCAGGCCCAGTGCCGTGGTACAGTTGTATCAGTAGTGTTCTCTGACTCTGAGCCTCGTGAGGTCAGGCCCAGTGCCGTGGTACAGTGGTATCGGTAGTGTTCTCTGACTCTGAGCCTCGTGAGGTCAGGCCCAGTGCCGTGGTACAGTGGTATCGGTAGTGTTCTCTGACTCTGAGCCTCGTGAGGTCAGGCCCAGTGCCGTGGTACAGTGGTATCGGTAGTGTTCTCTGACTCTGAGCCTCGTGAGGTCAGGCCCAGTGCCGTGGTACAGTGGTATCAGTAGTGTTCTCTGACTCTGAGCCTCGTGAGGTCAGGCCCAGTGCCGTGGTACAGTGGTATCGGTAGTGTTCTCTGACTCTGAGCCTCGTGAGGTCAGGCCCAGTGCCGTGGTACAGTGGTATCGGTAGTGTTCTCTGACTCTGAGCCTCGTGAGGTCAGGCCCAGTGCCGTGGTACAGTGGTATCCGTAGTGTTCTCTGACTCTGAGCCTCGTGAGGTCAGGCCCAGTGCCGTGGTACAGTGGTATCGGTAGTGTTCTCTGACTCTGAGCCTCGTGAGGTCAGGCCCAGTGCCGTGGTACAGTGGTATCGGTAGTGTTCTCTGACTCTGAGCCTCGTGGGGTCAGGCCCAGTGCCATGGTACAGTGGTATCGGTAGTGTTCTCTGACTCTGAGCCTCGTGAGGTCAGGCCCAGTGCTGTGGTACAGTGGTATCGGTAGTGTTCGCTGACTCTGAGCCTCGTGAGGTCAGGCCCAGTGCTGTGGTACAGTGGTATCGGTAGTGTACTCTGACTCTGAGCCTCGTGAGGTCAGGCCCAGTGCCGTGGTACAGTGGTATCAGTAGTGTACTCTGAGCCTCGTGAGGTCAGGCCCAGTGCCGTGGTACAGTGGTATCAGTAGTGTTCTCTGACTCTGAGCCTCGTGAGGTCAGGCCCAGTGCCGTGGTACAGTGGTATCGGTAGTGTTCTCTGACTCTGAGCCTCGTGAGGTCAGGCCCAGTGCTGTGGTACAGTGGTATCGGTAGTGTACTCTGACTCTGAGCCTCGTGAGGTCAGGCCCAGTGCCGTGGTACAGTGGTATCGGTAGTGTTCTCTGACTCTGAGCCTCGTGAGGTCAGGCCCAGTGCTGTGGTACAGTGGTATCGGTAGTGTACTCTGACTCTGAGCCTCGTGAGGTCAGGCCCAGTGCCGTGTACAGTGGTATCGTAGTGTTCTCTGACTCTGAGCCTCGTGAGGTCAGGCCCAGTGCCTGTGGTACAGTGGTATCAGTAGTTCGCTGACTCTGAGCCTCGTGAGGTCAGGCCCAGTGCCGTGTACAGTGGTATCAGTAGTGTTACTCTGACTCTGGGCCTCGTGAGGTCAGGCCCAGTGCCGTGGTACAGTGGTATCAGGTAGTGTCGCTGATCTGAGCTCGTGAGTCAGGCCCAGTGCCTGTGGTACAGTGGTATCAGTAGTGTTCTCTGACTCTGAGCCTCGTGAGGTCAGGCCAGTGCCGTGGTACAGTGGTATCGGTAGTGTTCGCTGACTCTGAGCCTCGTGAGGTCAGGCCCAGTGCTGTGATACAGTGGTATCAGTAGTGTTCTCTGACTCTGAGCCTCGTGAGGTCAGGCCCAGTGCCGTGGTACAGTGGTATCAGTAGTGTTCTCTGACTCTGAGCCTCGTGGGTCAGGCCCAGTGCCGTGGTACAGTGGTATCGGTAGTGTTCTCTGACTCTGAGCCTCGTGAGGTCAGGCCCAGTGCCGTGGTACAGTGGTATCAGTGTGTTCTCTGACTCTGAGCCTCGTGGGTCAGGCCCAGGCCCATGGTACAGTGGTATCGTAGTGTTCTCTGACTCTGAGCCTCGTTGAGGTCAGGCCCAGTGCCGTGGTACAGTGGTATCAGTAGTGTTCTCTGACTCTGAGCCTCGTGAGGTCAGGCCCAGTGCCGTGGTACAGTGGTATCGGTAGTGTTCTCTGACTCTGAGCCTCGTGAGGTCAGGCCCAGTGCTGTGGTACAGTGGTATCAGTAGTGTACTCTGACTCTGAGCCTCGAGGTCAGGCCCAGTGCCGTGGTACAGTGGTATCAGTAGTGTTCTCTGACTCTGAGCCTCATGAGGTCAGGCCCAGTGCCGTGGTACAGTGGTATCAGTAGTGTACTCTGACTCTGAGCCTCGAGGTCAGGCCAGTGCCGTGGTACGTGGTACAGT
>NC_042970.1:76469929-76480448 GCF_901001165.1 Salmo trutta | reverse complement strand
AATTCTTCTCCTACTCTCCCTCCCCTCTCACCCCCCCTAACTCTCTCTCTCCCTCCCCCCCTCCTCCTCCACCCCTAACTCTCTCGGTCCCTCCCCTCTCTCCACCCCTAACTCTCTCTGTCCCTCCCCTCTCACCACTCCTAACTCTCCCTCTCCCTCCCCTCTCACCACTCCTAACTCTCTCTCTCTCTCTCTCCCTCCCCTCTCACCACTCCTAACTCTCTCTCTCCCTCCCCTCTCTCCACCCCTAACTCTCTCTCTCCCTCCCCTCTCACCACTCCTAACTCTCTCTCTCCCTCCCCTCTCACCACTCCTAACTCTCTCTCCCTCCCCTCTCACCACTCCTAACTCTCTCTCTCTCTCCCTCCCTCTCACCACTCCTAACTCTCTCTCTCCCTCCCCTCTCACCACCCCTAACTCTCTCTCTCCCCTCCCCTCTCACCACCCCTAACTCTCTCTCTCTCCCTCCCCTCTCACCACTCCTAACTCTCTCTCTCCCTCCCCTCTCACCACTCCTAACTCTCTCTCTCCCTCCCCTCTCACCACTCCTAACTCTCTCTCTCCCTCCCCCTCCACCACTCCTAACTCTCTCTCTCTCCCTCCCCTCTCACCACTCCTAACTCTCTCTCTCCCCTCCCCTCTCACCACTCCTAACTCTCTCTCTCTCTCCCCTCCCCTCTCCCACTCCTAACTCTCTCTCTCTCTCCCTCCCCTCTCACCACTCCTAACTCTCTCTCTCTCTCCCTCCCCTCTCACCACTCCTAACTCTCTCTCTCCCTCCCCTCTCACCACTCCTAACTCTCTCCCTCCCTCCACTCCTAACTCTCTCTCTCCCTCCCCTCTCACCACTCCTAACTCTCTCTCTCCCTCCCCTCTCATCCTACTCTCTCTCCCTCCCTCCACCACTCCTACCTCTCTCTTCCGTCCCCTCTTCACCCCCCCTCACTCTCTCTCTCCCCCCCCTCTCTCCACCCCTACTCTCTCTCCCTCCCCTCTCACCACCCACTCCTAACTCTCTCTCTCCCTCCCCTCTCTCCACCCCTACTCTCTCTCTCCGGTTCCCCTCTCTCCTCCTCCACCCCTAACTCTCTTCGCCCTCCCTCCCTCCTTCCACCCCTAACTCTCTCTCTCCCTCCCCTCTCCCACTCCTAACTCTCTCTCTCCCTCCCCTCTCACCACTCCTAACTCTCTCTCTCCCTCCCTCTCCACCACTCCTAACTCTCTCTCTCCCTCCCCTCTCACTACCCCCTAACTCTCTCTCCCTCCCTCCCCTCTCCACCACTCTAACTTCTCTCTCCTCTCCCTCCCCTCTCACCACTCCTAACTCTCTCTCTCCTCCCTCTCTCCACCCCTAACTCTCTCTCCCTCCCCTCTCACCACTCCTAACTCTCTCTCTCCCTCCCCTCTCACCACTCCTAACTCTCTCTCTCTCTCCCCTCTCACCACTCCTAACTCTCTCTCTCCCTCCCCTCTCTCCACCCCTAACTCTCTCTGTCCCTCCCCTCTCTCCACCCCTAACTCTCTCTGTCCCTCCCCTCTCTCCACCCCTAACTCTCTCTCTCCCTCCCCTCTCTCCACCCCTAACTCTCTCTGTCCCTCCCCTCTCTCCACCCCTAACTCTCTCTGTCCCTCCCCTCTCTCCACCCCTAACTCTCTCCCTCCCCTCTCTCCACCCCTAACTCTCTCTCTCCCTCCCCTCTCTCCACCCCTAACTCTCTCTCTCCCTCCCCTCTCTCCAGGCCAAGGAGCCTAAAGCGGTGATCAAGGTGGACTCTATCAACGCAGCCTTCCAGCCAGAGAAGATAGGTAACCCCAACGGACTACAGATCACCTACCTGAAAGACTACAGCACCAGAAACATCTTCCTCTACCACGACAACGGCAAGGTAGCTGTGTGGGGGTGTGTCTGTCACTGTATATGGATGTGTATGGATCAATTCAGCAAAGTAGCTCACTCCTTCCTCTCTCTATTTCTCTTTCTCTCTCTCTCTCCATCCCTCCATCAGGAGATAGTAGACTGGTTCAACTCTATAAGGGCCATCCAGCTCCACTATCTAAAGGTGGCCTTTCCAGGGGCTAATGATGCAGAGGTGAGTACACACACACACACACACACGGACGCATACAAGTACACACACAATATCACTCTGTATTTAATATTTTTCAGCTGATGCCCAAATTGACCCGCAACTTTCTGAAGGAGGGCTATATGGAAAAAACAGGACCCAGGGTAAGTTTAAACACCCATGCACGCGAGAACACACACTCACACGTTTATTTTACTATCGTTGTGGGGACCAAACAATTGATTCCCATTAAAATCCTATTTTACCTAACCTCTCCTCTTTGCTATTTGGTATTTTATTAGGATCCCCATTAGCTGTTACAAAAGCAGCAGCTACTCTTCCTGGGGTCCACACAGAACATGAAACATGACATAATACAGAACATTAATAGACCAGAACAGCTCAAGGACAGAACTACATGAATTTAAAAAGGCACACGTAGCCTACATATCAATGCATACACACAACCTATCTAGGTCAAATAGGGGAGAGGCATTGTGCCGTGAGGTGTAGCTTTATCTGTTTTTTGAAAGCAGGTTTGCTGTTCATTTGAGCAATATGAGATGGGAGGGTGTTCCATGCAGTAATGGCTCTATATAATACTGTACGCTTTCTTGAATTTGTTCTGGATTTGGGGACTGTGAAAAGACCCCTGGTGGCATGTCTGGTGGGGTAAGTGTATGTGTCAGAGCTGTGTGGAAGTTGACTATGCCAAAAGAGACTGGCATGCATAGTATTTATATCAGCCCTCTGATTACAATGAAGAGCAAGACGTGCCGCTCTGTTCTGGGTCAGCTGCAGCTTAACTAGCTATTTTCTTGCAGAACTCGACCACACGACTGGACAATAATCAAGATAAGACAAAACTAGAGCCTGCAGGACTTGCTTTTTGGAATGTGGTGTCAAAAAAGCAGAGCATCTCTTTATTATGGACAGACCTCCCCATCTTAACAACCATTGAATCTATATGTTTTGACCATGACAGTTTACAATCTAAGGTAACACCAAGTAATTGAGTCTCCTCAACTTGTTCAACATCCACACCATTCATTACCAGATTCAGCTGAGGTCTAGAACTTAGGGAATGACTAATACAATGGTCTTAGTTTTAGAGATGTTCATGACCAGTTTATTACTGGCCAAACATTCCAAAACTGAATGCAACTCTTTGTTAAGGGTTTCAGTGACTTCATTAGCTGTGGTTGCTGATGCGCATATGGTTGAATTATCAGAATACATGGACACACATGCTTTTTTTAATGCCAGTGGCAGGTCATTGCTAAAAATAGAAAAGAGTAGAGGGCCTAGAGAGCTGCCCTGGGGTACACCCCACTTTACATGTTTGACATTAGAGAAGCTTCCATTAAAGAAAACCCTATGAGTTCTATTAGATAGATAGCTCTGCATCCATGATATGGCAGAGGTTGTAAAGCCATAACACATAAGTTTTTTCAACAACAGGTTATGGTCAATAATATCAAAGGCTGCACTGAAATCTAACAGTACAGCTCCCACAATCTTCTTATTATACATTTCTTTCACCCAATCATCAGTCATTTGTGTCAGTGCAGTACATGTTGAGTGCCCTTCTCTATAAGCATGCCGAAAGTCTGTTGTTAATTTGTTTACAGAGAAATAGCGTTGCATTTGGTCAAACACTATTTTTTCCAACAGTTTGGTAAGAGCTGGCAGCAAGCTGATAGGTCTGCTGTTAGAACCAGTAAATGCTGCTTTACCACTCTTGGGTAGCGGAATGACTTTGGCTTCCCTCCAGGCCTGAGGACAAAGACATTCCTCTAGACTCAGATTAAAGATATGACAGATAAGAGTGGCTATAGAGTCAGGTACCATCCTCAGTAGCTTTCCATCTAAGTTGTCGATGCCAGGAGGTTTGTCATCATTGATCAATAACAATAATTTTTCCATCTCTCCCACACTAACTTTACAAAATTCAAACTTGCAATGCTTTTCTTCCATTATTAGTTTTTTATGCATGAATACGATGGCTCTCTATTCGTTGTTGGCATTTCCTGCCTAAGTTTGCCCAC
This sequence comes from Salmo trutta, assembly GCF_901001165.1. Lineage (NCBI taxonomy): Eukaryota > Metazoa > Chordata > Actinopteri > Salmoniformes > Salmonidae > Salmo > Salmo trutta. Next base: position 76,476,334 of record NC_042970.1, on the reverse strand, counting down.
TTTGCCAATGAAGTAATCATTAAAATGATTGCCAACATCAAATGGTTTTGTGATGAATGGAATTTGTCTTTCTGCCCATAATTTAACTTAAAGTACTCAAGTTGTTTTTCTTCATTCTTTATATAATTGATCTTGGCTTCATAATACAGTTTCTTATTTTTTGTTGTTGAGTTTAGTCACATAATGTCTTAATTTGCAGTAAGTCAGCCAGTCAGATGTGCAGCCAGACATATTAGCCATTCCTTTCCCCCATCTCTTTCAACCATACAGTTTTTCAATTCCTCATCAATCCATGGAGCCTTAACAGTTCCAACAGTCAGTTTCCTAACATGTTTATCAATAATTGGAAGAAGGAATTTCATAACTTCATCAAGTGCAGCGTCTGGATCCTCTTATTAATCACATCAGACCAACAAAGATTTTTAACATCATCCACATAAGAGTCACCGAAAAATATTTTGTATGATCTCTTATACACTATTTGTTCCTGTGGTGTTTGTAAACACCCTGGTAGGTTGATTAATAACCTGGACCAGATTACAGGCACTAGTTAGGGTGAGAAGCTTCCTCTTGAGCGGACAGCTTGATGAAAACCAATCAATATTCAGGTCCCCAAGAAAGTAGACCTCTGTTTACATCACATACACTATCAAGCATTTCACACATATTATTGAGATACTGACTGTTAGCACTTGGTGGCCTATAGCAACACCCCAAAAACAAAAGGCTTTAGATGTGCCAAGTGATCCTGCAACCACAACACTTCAATAACACTTGACACAAGATCTCTAAGCATTACAGCGATATGGCTCTGAATATATACAGCAACACCTCCCCCATATCTGTCTCTTCTATAGATGTTATATCCTTGTATTGCTACTGCTGTATCATCAAATTAATTATCTCACTGAGTCTCAGAAATGGCTCATATATTAATGTTATCTGATATTAGTAAGTTATTGATTTCGTGAACATTATTTCTAAGGCCTCATATATTAATGTGAGATATTTTCAGCCCTTTCCTGGGTATCTTATCAGAGATAGACATAATATGGAAAAGATCAAACAAAGCAAGAGAAAAAATATATACATTCAGCAGTCCATTAATCAGTTGGTGTGTGTGTGTGTGTGTGTGTGTGTGTGTGCTGCGGGGTTGAAGCTACGAACCCATAGGCTTGGCTCTCTCATTCCATCCAGGCTTTTGGGAAGGAGGGTGGATAATGAGCCTGTCATAGGGAGGGTGGATAATGAGCCTGTCATAGAGAGGGTGGATAATGAGCCTGTCATAGAGAGGGTGGATAATGAGCCTGTCATAGGGAGGGTGGATAATGAGCCTGTCATAGGGAGGGTGGATAATGAGCCTGTCATAGGGAGGGTGGATAATGAGCCTGTCATAGAGAGGGTGGATAATGAGCCTGTCATAGGGAGGGTGGATAATGAGCCTCTCATAGGGAGGGTGGATAATGAGCCTGTCATAGGGAGGGTGGATAATGAGCCTGTCATAGAGAGGGTGGATAATGAGCCTGTCATAGGGAGGGTGGATAATGAGCCTGTCATAGGGAGGGTGGATAATGAGCCCGTCATAGAGAGGGTGGATAATGAGCCCGTCATAGGGAGGGTGGATAATGAGCCCGTCATAGGGAGGGTGGATAATGAGCCCGTCATAGGGAGGGTGGATAATGAGCCTGTCATAGGGAGGGTGGATAATGAGCCTGTCATAGGGAGGGTGGATAATGAGCCTGTCATAGGGAGGGTGGATAATGAGCCTGTCATAGGGAGGGTGGATAATGAGCCTCTCATAGGGAGGGTGGATAATGAGCCTGTCATAGGGAGGGTGGATAATGAGCCTGTCATAGAGAGGGTGGATAATGAGCCTGTCATAGGGAGGGTGGATAATGAGCCTGTCATAGGGAGGGTGGATAATGAGCCCGTCATAGGGAGGGTGGATAATGAGCCCGTCATAGAGAGGGTGGATAATGAGCCCATCATAGAGAGGGTGGATAATGAGCCCGTCATAGGGAGGGTGGATAATGAGCCCGTCATAGAGAGGGTGGATAATGAGCACGTCATAGGGAGGGTGGATAATGAGCCTGTCATAGGGAGGGTGGATAATGAGCCTGTCATAGGGAGGGTGGATAATAAGCCTGTCATAGGGAGGGTGGATAATGAGCCTGTCATAGACAGGGTGGATAATGAGCCTGTCATAGGGAGTGTGGATAATGAGCCTGTCATAGGGAGGGTGGATAATGAGCCTGTCATAGGGAGGGTGGATAATGAGCCTGTCATAGGGAGGGTGGATAATGAGCCTGTCATAGAGAGGGTGGATAATGAGCCTGTCATAGGGAGGGTGGATAATGAGCCTGTCATAGGGAGGGTGGATAATGAGCCTGTCATAGAGAGGGTGGATAATGAGCCTGTCATAGAGAGGGTGGATAATGAGCCTGTCATAGGGAGGGTGGATAATGAGCCTGTCATAGAGAGGGTGGATAATGAGCCTGTCATAGGGAGGGTGGATAATGAGCCTGTCATAGAGAGGGTGGATAATGAGCCTGTCATAGAGAGGGTGGATAATGAGCCTGTCATAGGGAGGGTGGATAATGAGCCTGTCATAGGGAGGGTGGATAATGATCCTGTCATAGGGAGGGTGGATAATGAGCCTGTCATAGAGAGGGTGGATAATGAGCCTGTCATAGAGAGGGTGGATAATGAGCCTGTCATAGAGAGGGTGGATAATGAGCCTGTCATAGGGAGGGTGGATAATGAGCCTGTCATAGAGAGGGTGGATAATGAGCCTGTCATAGGGAGGGTGGATAATGAGCCTGTCATAGGGAGGGTGGATAATGAGCCTGTCATAGGGAGGGTGGATAATGAGCCTGTCATAGGGAGGGTGGATAATGAGCACGTCATAGGGAGGGTGGATAATGAGCCTGTCATAGGGAGGGTGGATAATGAGCCTGTCATAGAGAGGGTGGATAATGAGCCTGTCATAGGGAGGGTGGATAATGAGCCTGTCATAGGGAGGGTGGATATTGAGCCTGTCATAGAGAGGGTGGATAATGAGCCTGTCATAGGGAGGGTGGATAATGAGCCTGTCATAGGGAGGGTGGATAATGAGCCTGTCATAGAGAGGGTGGATAATGAGCCTGTCATAGGGAGGGTGGATAATGAGCCTGTCATAGGGAGGGTGGATAATGAGCCTGTCATAGGGAGGGTGGATAATGAGCCTGTCATAGGGAGGGTGGATAATGAGCCTGTCATAGGGAGGGTGGATAATGAGCCTGTCATAGGGAGGGTGGATAATGAGCCTGTCATAGGAAGGGTGGATAATGAGCCTGTCATAGGGAGGGTGGATAATGAGCCTGTCATAGGGAGGGTGGATAATGAGCCTGTCATAGTATCGCCTCTCCGCTCTCGCCGCTTCAATCTCCCACTGCGGGAGGCGATAATCCCCAGCCTGAGTCCATGGTCCCTCGCCGTCCAGTATCTGTTCCCATGTCCACGAGTCCATCAAGCTGTTCTCCTGTTGCTCCTTCCTCCTCCGCTGCTTGGTCCTGGTTTGGTGGGTAATTCTGTAACGGCTGCCTTTAGAGAGAGTGGACCAAAATGCAGCGGAGTTAGTGTTCATGATATATTTAATGACACGGAACACTATACAATTACAAAAACAATAAACTGACAGCCAACACAGTCCTGTCAGGTGCAAACACTGTAACAAGAACAATTACCCACGAAACACAAAGGAAAAGTAGGCAACTTATGTGTGACTCCCAATCAACCACAACCCTCTACAGCTGTGCCTGATTGGAAGTCACACGGCCAAAATAAACGAAACAATAAAAAACACACACTCCCTGCTGCCACGTCCTGACCCAACTACACCCTCTACTGGTCAGGACGTGACACCCTCAGTATGTTCTTTTCAATTAAGAAGTTTTGTAACTGTGAGTTCACTAGGGATTCATAGACTTTGGCTAGGATAGGGAGTTTGGAGATAGGACGATAGTAATTAGCATTAGAGGGATCTCCACCCGTTAGCAGTGGGAGGACATAAGCTGATTTCCAAATGCTGGGTATGGAATTGGTCAAGAGATTCAAGTTGAAAATGTGAGCCACAGGTTCAGTAATAATACCAGCTGCTATCTTTAAGAGGTAGGGGCCCAGGTTGTCTGGACCTGCAGACTTTTTAGTGTTTATTGCCTTTCGTTCTTTCGAGACCTCAGTATAAGAAACAGGCTCAAAGTTAAAATGGTTCACAAGAGGGCCTATATCCTAGTTTACTGTAACAGAGTTTACGTTAGAGGCCTGGGCCCCACCATTATCAAAAACTGAGCCAGCAGATATGAAGTGCTTGTTAAAAACCCCTACAATATCAGCTTTATCCTTCACTTCATTAGAATCCATCACTAAATGGTCAGGAAGGCCAGAGGATACACTAGAACCTGACACTGATGTGATTAGCTTCCAGAACTTGGCAGGGTTGTTTAGGTTCTCTGTGACTGTATTTAAATAGTCATATGATTTGGACTTCCTGATCAATCCTGTGTATTTGTTTCTTAGCACTCTGAAGGAGGCCCAGTCAACAGGAGTATTTGTATGTCTAGCTTGAGCCCAAGAGATATTTCTCTTTCTAATTAATTCTGCCAAGTTATCTGAAAACCAGGGATTGTCCCTTCCACTGATTCTAAACTTCTCCACAGGGGTATACTTATCACAAATTTCATATAAAAATAGTCCCAGGCAGTGTCAACATCGGGAATCAGACTTACTCTGTCAATATTATGGTACAGATCATGTAAGAACACTTGCTCATCAAACTGTTTCAAATGTTTGTTTTAAAATCTAACGAGGTTTGGCTTTGGTCGTTTTTGTATTTCTAACACAAGCAATTGCAGAGTGATCACTGACATCATTACAGAATATCCCAGTCGATGTGTATTTGTGAGGGGTATTCATTAGAATAATGTCCAATAGCGTTGATTTGTTAGGTGCTCTGGGATTCGGTCTTGTAGGCACATTCATTAATTGAGCGAGTTTCAGAGAGCCACACAGTTCTTTAAAAGAGTCAGATACAGATGTAAGCATATCCCAGTTCAAATCTCCTAAATCTCCTAGCTTGTGCAGGACATCAGAAGGAGAGTTAAGTGCGTCTCCCGAGGCCGAGGGCGGTCTGTAGCGGCCGAGGGCGGTCTGTAGCGACCGAGGGCGGTCTGTAGCGGCCGAGGGCCGTCTGTAGCGGCCGAGGGCCGTCTGTAGCGGCCGAGGGCGGTCTGTAGCGGCCGAGGGCCGTCTGTAGCGGCCGACTACAGTGATGTGGGAGTTCTTATAAACGTTCACTTTAACCGCAAGCAATTCAAAATGTTTGGTTTTGGTAATCGAGAGAATTTCAGAGGTGTTTAACTCAGACTTAACATAAATCCAGTTATTTGACACAAATTTCTTTATCCAAGTTTCTGATGAAACCATTATGTCTTCATGTGTCGTTTTGGCCCATATTCTAATCATGTCTATACTTCTGACATTAACATGCAAGAGGCCAACACCTGCTCTGTTTTTAAATCATAGGGAGTCGGTAGAGATGGTGCGGGGTATCTACCGGCCCAGGGTTTGGTTAAACATTACCAGAGATCAACAATACAAGCATAACAATATATCTCAGTTGCACAATGCGTGAGGACTTGGTGGAGCCAGCACCATTGTCAATAAAACGAACTGAGTCTTTTGCGACACAGAAAAAAAGGCATTCAGTAGTTTGAGATGTTGGAAGTATGTCATCAAGTGTAGGTCCAGTTGCGTTTGAGAGTGGTACAAATGTAACTGCAGAGAGAGACCAAGTTCCTGGTGGTATTTTCAGAGTCAAACTAAGACTAAGTAACATGGAGATACTAAGACTAAACATGGAGATAAACTAAGACTAAATAACATAGAGATATTCAGAGTCAAACTAAGACTAAGTAACATGGAGATACTAAGACTAAACATGGAGATAAACTAAGACTAAATAACATAGAGATATTCAGAGTCAAACTAAGACTAAGTAACATGGAGATACTAAGACTAAACATGGAGATAAACTAAGACTAAATAACATAGAGATATTCAGAGTCAAACTAAGACTAAGTAACATGGAGATACTAAGACTAAACATGGAGATAAACTAAGACTAAATAACATAGAGATATTCAGAGTCAAACTAAGACTAAGTAACATGGAGATACTAAGACTAAACATGGAGATAAACTAAGACTAAATAACATAGAGATATTCAGAGTCAAACTAACCTGTCCATTGCTCTATTTCTCAATTTCAAAATGTCTCCATCGACTCTGTTTGACTGACAGCTGAATCACTGTGTGGCGAGGCCTGCCAGGGAGCAGAACATGAACACACACACAAACGCACAGACAC